>NW_009203703.1:0-37470 GCF_000690835.1 Fulmarus glacialis | reverse complement strand
CCCCTGCTACCAAAACCTTGCCACGCAAACAAGATTTAACTTGAAGAACTCCAGTATCTTGCTTATTTTTAGACATCCACCTGGAAGACACTGTATACTATGTACATGGTTTTTAAATAACAATATCATGATGTTATATACTTCCATGAGAGAGTAAAAGAGGATGAGCTAATGCACACACTGGTAGATATACTACTCATAATATTCTCACAAAATCTTATAGCCTATATCACTTTTTCCTCCAAAAAAGAAATCAAGAGTGTAATACGCAGAGATGTTCTACTGAGACAAACACAACAAATCATATCAAAGGTTATGTTCTGCAGTATGTTTTGAAGAGGACTAAACAAAACTAACTCTTTCAAGGTTGGTGTCTTGTTTTTACAGAATATAGATAATTCTAAGATTTGGATATATCACTATTAGAATTATTATTAACCTACACCATCAATATCTCACATCTGTTCTTATTCATCATTAAAATTAACTTCACCCTAATTGTAGCATCCTTTAAAATGCAAGAGTATTCAAAATGAAACAATCTAGCAATACAAATGTATTACAATTAACTAGCACTGACAGTTTTTAGGATGTGAGAGCAATTTTGTAACTACATATATTACAAAGGTAACAGCTCAGCTACATTATGTTGAGGCAATAATGCACAATAATTAGAGGAACCACCTGTGCTACAGTTTCAGAAATGTCATGGGGATACTGACATGAAGTTGTGTTAAAAATGTTGATTGACCGGGTCTCAATATGCTTCCCAAAATTTAAAACTTGCTTGCAGCACAACAGTAGGAAATGTAATCTGACAAAATGCATTGCCATGCAAAGTCGGACCTGTAATTTTTTAAGCCCATTATATTATGAATGAATGGCCAAAGATGCTTTGGAGAAAGATGCAAAAAATCATAGTAGAAAACTAGCCAACAAGTTTGCCAATACACAAAATACCTCCCTAAAATTATCTTCTCCAAAATTCCTAGAAGCATAAAAGTAATCAAATTCAGATCAAGCTGATAAAAAAATCTACACCCCAAAATGGGTAAAATCTTCCATTTGTAATAAGTTATAAAGATCAAAGGATGTTTTTTGGTAGCATGCCTCTAATTAACATCATAATAATAGCAAAAATTTAAGCATAGAAAAAATAACACAGATCGCAAAGTCTTATCTATAACTCTAAATAAGACTAGTTTGCTTCCTCAGCTGAACTATTCTACTTTTTCACAGGCAAATTCTTCTGTTTCATGATATTTTCTGTTGTTTATCATTGACTTCCATTCTTTGATCTTGTATTTGCATTAGCACTCTCCAGTTCAGTAGCTTAATCCTTCATTACAGTACACTAAAAATACATTAATACATTAAAAATTGCTCTTTTGCATGAAAATCTTAATAGGAACATTGAAACTTGACCAGTATCATCTAACTTACAGCACATTTCCATCAGAAATTACTAATGTTTGTCTAGAAACAGTCTTCTGTAAAAATTAAGCTAAATGAGAATTACACAAGTCAGTGAACAGAATAAAATATTGACAGACAAGTGTTTATAAGGGATTGATTAATACACCTAAACTTCTCAGATCTCCCAACAACTAACCTACTGAATGCTATGTAGAACAAAAAACTAAAAAAAGGTTCTTCCCTGTTGGTGAAACTTTCGAGAAGAAAAAGTAGTAATACCCTCAAATTAGTCTCAGCTGACTTACCTAAAAAAGGCATTCAACCAACTGCTGAAGGTGGCCATTACAAAGACATCACCAAACCCACCATGCAATAAATCTCAACAAGGTATGCAAGGAACAAGCTGAACATAAATAAAACAAGATTTCTCTTTCTCTGCAAGAAATAAGCAAGATACTTAAGCTATAAGGAGACAGAAACATGGTCTGTTCCAGAGGGGAAAAGGATGCAATATGCAGCTGTTGCCCAGGGTCTGTAACAAGCACAGTATCCAGCAAGTCTCATAATTGCTGCAGCCATACACAACAGTGCCTATTCTAGGTATTTCTGTCACTCGCCCTGACATTTGCCCCTCAGTAAGGACTTTTGCTCTGTTTAGATTAAACAAACTCATGATCTAGAATGATTCCTTCAACTTAACAATAAGGAACTCCACCTGATTTTATAAATACACACACAGAGTAACATTTTAGATTTCTTACAAGCTTCTTTTTCCCCTTTAAACGCTGTACTGGCAGAATTTGAGGCCACGCTTTTAAGAATGTTATATGCTGCATATGACCCTTTCCTAAATTGAAAGTAATGCTGTATTTTCTCCCAAGGCATATCAGTAGTTTGAATGTTTTCCTAGATAGCGGAGAACTACACAGTCCTATCTGGTTTGAATATTTCAACTTTTTTCTCTCCAGGTGTTTCTGTGTACAAAAATGCATTAAACTAGGAATACTGCAGAGACATTTTTCTAGTTCCACTATAATTATAACGCACCATTCCATGTTAAGCCCCAAGAAAACTTACATGCAAATATAATTTCAGGATTCCTAAAAGATCGATAAAAAAGGACACTACTTAATGCTTTTTAACTTATTTTCTTGATACACATACAAGATTTTTTTACTCCTTCAGCTATTATAAAGAAAATGAAAGATGCCAATTGGGTCTTCTGCAGACAGATGAACTTGCCTTTGCTACACTGCAAGTCACTCATAAGCCAACATAGTTGTGTTAGTGCACTGTTTCAGAGCCTCCAAAGGTCTTCACTGGGCTGGGATCAGTGCTGCCTTAGTCAAATCTAAAGAGCATTTAGAAAACTGACTGGTAGTTAGCTGGCTTCAGACTGGCTGGCTGTTCAGCCTACTTCTGCCTGCAATATACTCTGGACTTAACGTACAGCTTGTTGCATGAAGAACAGACCGTCTAGAGAGTCAAACAAAGGTTTGGGCTAGCCACAAAGTGCAACTGAATCACTGAATTTATTACAAGCTTAAAAAAAAAAGCTGCGAGAGCAAGACTGCTCTTTCAGCACCAGTGCTAGGGCATGCTAGCTTTAAAAGATGGCAGAACGATGGCATTTGTTACTCATCTGTTAAATTATGGAAGGGGGAGTAGTGCCCACTTCTGTAAAGAGCTTTAAGATTTTCAGATAAAGACAACACAATGAATACAGAGTAATACCACCAATACCCTCTTTTAAACCCATCACTTGTTTGACTTCAGAATAAAACATGGGGGGGGGTGGGGCAGGAATCCATTAGACTGCTATTAACAAACCTTCCCCCAGATAAGAAGTTTAAAACACTGAGAATCTACAGTAATTGAAAAATAAAAGACTATGATTTCAGATAAAGCACTATAAAAATGTATGAACAAGTTGCTGGAGAAAGTAGTTAAAACAAAGATGGTACCGTATGTTCAAGTCACCTTGACTTTTTTTTTTTTTTGAGAATCAGGGACTTAAAATGTAAAAGTTAATAGAGAAGAGAGATTTAAAAAAAAAAAATCAAAGTTGGTGGGTTATGTTGTGAAGTCCATATGTAGTGTCCTCCTACCCCTTTCTCTTGGCAGAGCTCTTCTATCATTTTTAGAAATCTTTTTAGACTCTTTCTCCAACAGGGACTGCTGGCCTCTACCGTCCATCTGTCATTGGACACCCTGGCTTAGATCCTTAATTTAACCTGACACAGATTATTAAACTAAAAAGATCAGTAAAGTAAAAAAAATTATGGCAATATACAGCAACTGAGATTCTGCCTTCTCACACAATATGTGTCTACTGCTAAGATGATATCAGTACTTTGTAACTAAACCCTATTATTTTGGGTATGCTGAGCAGAGAATCTCATTTTCTCCTGATAATGCAACAAGAAAATTAGAATTTCCATGATTTGTTCTGTTACGTCATAACCAGTAAGGCGAATATTGTCTCTGCAGAAAGTAAACTCATTAAGTTGTTACAGTCAAGATGACAACCACTAGTAAAAAAACACCTGGGACAGTCTCTCTGTGCTGAAGTTAGAGGACTGTCAATTCTACACTACTGTGCCTTGAACAGGATGGAACAGAAAGCATCCCTAGCTACAAAACAACCATTTTGACCTGATGTCAGTTAAATTAATCTGCTACCAAGTCATACACTGCAACACCGATTTTCATCTCTTTCCTTTCCTTTACATTCATTACGTATATATATTAAAATATTAAAGCCATTGTGCATTACCTCAGTAAACAGTACTGTGGTATACTGTGGTATGTTTTCAAATAGAAGTGTTTCACAATAATTGCATGATAACAGCATCAGCGCTGACAAAGAAAATTCAAATGTCCAAATGCAAATTAAATTAGCCTTGCATATCGTTCATTACAACTTACGTAGTTGGTAAATGAATGCATGAACATCCTTTCTCTGTGTGTAAAAGCAGTTTCTCTAACTTCAGCTACCACATACAGATGTAGCCAAAACTCAGCTATCCATCCCTAGAAATGTAGGCCTTAACACCTAGCAAGACATACCTCATTAAAATAGAACAGTTTTCAGATTCAGTGTGAATTTAAAAGAAAAAAAAATTCAGAACTGTGGGTGACTTCCAACTCACACAAAATTCTACCACGTGAACTTGGCAGCCTCCTTCTGGATTACACTTTTTGAGAGGCTGGTTACTATGAACAATTCTCTGGTTCTGAGCAAAGCTTTGCTTTAGTTCTAAAAATCTATTTCACAACATAGGACATTCAAAAAGGCTTTTGGAATTCTAAAGGCTTTTAAGAGCTTCAGGAGCAACTGTGCCAAGTCAACACTTCATACACTCTGTATTAACTCTACAGCTGTTCTGGGTACCTGCAGAGTCCTATGATGAAACAGACAAAAACAACTTTAAAGAAAGAAATATAACAGTTTCAATGTCTGAAGCAACTGCCACAGTGCTGCAAGTGGCTGGCATAAGCTCAGATGTTATATGATGGAACTTACAAATGTCACAAGGCTGCAAAATAATCCTCAATACTTCCATGTAATTCTCATCACCATTAATGGGCAATGTGTTTTTACTTCAGAAGGAAACAGGCACTCTGCTGTGTCTTAAGTCACAAAAAATTAGAACTTTGTATTTTGGGATCTTAGGACAATTTAACGAGTAAAGTAACACCAGTGTTAATTTTTTAAAATACTAGAACTTGAAAAATGTTCTGATACTTTCAGTGTAAATTTTACATAATGCTTTTCCAGAGGAACTTAGGGAATACTTTTCATACTGAAATGCATTTTGAAGCACTTACACTAATGAAAGCAAGGGGCAAATAACTCTCCTTAGCCTTCTGTAAGTTATTAAATGCTTTAGATGAATGACAAACTCAGATGTAATTAAAAACAATTATATACCTCCATCTCTTTGAAGGATATTTTTTAGAATCTGTATATGCTATTGCCACTTCATGGAATATTTTCATTTATTCAGATAAAATTGTCTCAGGAAAAAAAAAAAAATATGGCAAGTAACAACTTAGAATTAGACAAAGCAGCAGCAATATATGCAAAGTCTAGAGTTCACAATACCACTTCTCTAGGTCTGTCTAGTTTACCAAACATTTGTAAGTACCTTACACACTCTATGTTAACATGTGAACAATCTCGTGCATACCAAGACCAGAGAATCGATTTGAAAGACAACTAATCAATCTTCAATACTTGCTCTAGAGAAGAATAATTAACACAATGACACAGGTGAAAACAATTGTTCAAATGTATACAATTCTTAAATTTTTGTCTTTATGTCTATACACTTATTGGTCATAAGGTGTTTTCAGAGCCTCCTCATTCCCTTCATGCTGAAGGGTGTTGTTCATCTAAAAAACGTGGAGAATCCAGTCTAAGCAGGCTGGAGGTTAAAGTCTGCTTTAGTTCCTTTTTCCCCGCTCTCTTTTTCACCACTTCTCCTTCACCCTACTTGTAAGTAGAATTCTTCTCAAATGCCAAGTAAAACCTCTGCATACAACAGCTGTTGCTTTCATGCTAAGCCACCAGAATAATATATTATCTAATATTACTCCTTTAATTACAAAAATCATAAGCCAAAATGCATGCACAGTAAAAACAGATTACACCACAAATACCTATTTTTAAATAGCTTTGGGACTATTTATGGAGCTCTCTGGACTAAAGTAATTTGCTAAGACTCAATTTGAATAGTACTATAAATAGATTTTCCTTACAAAACTCATATTTATATTTAGCAATAAAAGCAAACTTAAATCTCACAATAATGCCTTGATGGCAAAACCAGTAAGTTTCTTTCTGGTGATCCTTGTTTAGCTCTTGCTATTATAGTTGTGATAAATTCCGAAGCACTTAGATCATACGTGTAAGTCTCATTAGTCCACGATTCCTGACTGCAAGCAAAAAACCTCCATTATGTAACTGAGATAGCAAAACATACTTTTAAACACTCAGCTTCTCAAAGTAAAATAACAAAAAATTAAGAGATGCTAGCTGAACATAACAATAGGAATATTAGTTCTTTACCACGGGATGTTTAAAAAGATGAGCAAATACATTTAAAATACATACTGTTTTTTTAAACTTGAGACTAGCATTTTAATAGTCCATTATGGATATTTCTAACTTCATAACAGATACTTAATGATAAAGACAATGACACACTGTTCAACTGAAAGACAGCAGACAAGGCTACTCAAACACCACTTTAGCTGAGCACAAATCATGATCTGTTAAAAGTGCACCTACCACATTTTTGGATTTTAACACTGATAAATCTTCTCATCAATTCACAGACAGATATAAGCATGTCAAAAATCAGTTTATTTACAAAACTGCCACATACAAAATGATTCACAATGCTTTCAGTAAAGCAGATATGCTTTGACTGAAGATATTTACTGGAACGTGTTTTAGGTAAATAAGGATCGTGCACCCCGAAACCTAACTAAATCTCAAGAATTTATTTAATATAATCAAGGCAAATGTAAACATAGAAGTCAACCTTTAATTTTAAGCATAGCTATGTCTTCCAGCAGAAGACACAAAATTCCTAAAACTATAACTTTTTTATTAGAATTCTGATGAACTTTGATGTAAAATATGCACCTACTTTTTTTTTATTTTTTAAAAAAGCATATTTTAAATTAAAGGAAGTGTCTGAACACCATCTGAAAATTATCAAGAGTCATTAAAAAGTTTCCATTCCATTCCATTGCCTCAGCTCCTTTTTATCTGACAGAAGTTAAACAAGCGGTGGCAGCACTTCAGATGGTTTGCATAAAAGATTCAAATTAGATGTTGAAACTGAACAAGGAAGATTCATTCTTTCTCTTTCACTCTCAAGGTGTACTGTTAATATGGAAATAGTAATGACAATGTAGCAACTCTCAGTAACATCAAATTCAGAAGTTCCTAAATTGTGCCTACTATGCATCTCACTGTACTGATTTGATTTTGATGCATGTGTACTAACAGACCACATTAAATACTTGATAAATATACTATACACTGAAATCTAAAGCAGAAAGAACCTGCATGCATGTTCCTCACAGCTATGCTTTCCCGGAGTGAAAGACTACAGAAATGATAGCACATACTATCACTGCAGTTGCAATAGTTGGGATATATAGGAGAGGGCACTAGTCATTAACATTTCTGAAAAAATTAAATTCCACGGCAAAAAATTTAGCAGCTTAACAAAAAGAACCGTAACAAAATAGTTAGCTCTATGCAGAAATTTACTTAAACTAATATTAGAGAGAAAATATTCCTGAATCAGTCTTCTTTAATAATATCATACCCCAAGGCCAGAAAAAAAGGTCAGGGATAATTGGTGCAACAGTAGTGCAGGACATACATTTTAAACGGGTACCCTCTGATGGACGCCATCTAATACCGTTCTTTACTACACCCTCATTCCAATATTAGCAAACTTGCAAAAAGCAAGTATATTTTTGGAAGAGGAAGGAACATTTCTAGAAACTGATTTTTAATTATTATTTTATAGCCACTATAAGCAAAGCAATCTACTAAAAGGACAAACTCTATACTTAAAATCCAGTAGCTAGAAACAATAAAGATACAGTAATAAGCTTAGGAGAAAGAAACCACACAGAAACTTTTTTCATATTGAAAAGTCTAGATAACAGAGAATACATAAGAATACAATGAAATTAAAAACTGGGGGAGGAAGACAGGAATTTTTTATTATAATTTCCATGATCTGATAACAAAAAGATTTTTACTGGAAAAGTCTATAGTTATAAGGCAACTCATTAAAATGTAGCTTTTCATTTACAGGCTTAGCAAACAAACAAAATGAATGCAGTTAAACATATTTTAAATGAGTTTTACTTTTACAAACCTGCCTGTACATTTCACCAAAATTTTTTTTCCCAGTAGAAAAACTGCGATACTGAGAAGTTCCCCCTGCATAGGGCTACCATTCTAGACTAACAGAGCACCATTCCCTTCCTAACTCCATCTCTTACCCAGTCAGTCTGTTTCTTACTCTTTAAATATTTTAAAGACATGACCATGTGAGCACAAATATATGCTGCAAGGTACACCAGTGACCTCTGTAAAAAAGGCTAATGGTAGAGCGCTTTGGTAGAGCGACACTCTTCTAGGGTAGTTGTAGGCCTATAGTAATAGGAGCTCTGTTATCCAAATGAAATCCCTCCTAGGTCTAACCCACTCACTTAAAGCTAGCAATGAACACATGCCATTGCAGAAGTTTTTCTTTTGGAAAGTTGTGGGTTTTTTCCCTTTTCAGTCAAACTGATCAAGAATGCCACTAGTAGCGATGCTACAGTTTGCTCCTTTGAGTTAAATTTACCCTGTGAAACCATTGGAAGAAAATACAACCAAATTTTCATGGTCTACTGGTTGTAACCATTGAGAGGGTTGTAACCTTCTATAGTTTTCATTTTCACCCTGAGTAGGTGCAAACAGAATAAGCAAGTTGGCAACAAGACAGATCTAGAGCACATACATGAAAATGTACGCAAATGAACTTACTGTATTGCTGAGTGGTTTTGGGGGCCATTTTCTTGTTTGTTTTTTAGTTTGTTTTGGTTTTAGGCTTTCTGTAGAGTCGTTTTTTCTCCTCGCTAGATTTAGAATACTGATACTGGGAGCAAGAAAGCCATAATTGACACACAAAAATGAAATCTGTGTCCAAACGGGCAGAAACCAACCATTTTTCTTCTCAGACCAAGACGGCTACCAAGACAAGTTCAAATTCAAAACTTTGCGGTACAAGTCTAACTTTCAAAATAGCAGCACCTATATTCTTCTTTTCTGTGTGTTAAGAATACACACTGATTACAGAGAGTGCAGCAAGCTATCGATAAAATACTGAAAACTCCTACATTGTGCACCATATATAGACAGTACTATACCATTTGCTATATGCTTGCTAATCACAACCAAATGAGCCAGAAAGCCCAGAAATCCCCCAACGTCTGCCTTCCATAGCTTTTATTTACTTTTTCTTCCTTCCACTGAACCATAGGAGGCATGGAGTTAACTGTTTATAAAAATCTCACTGGATGAAACTCCAGAACACCCAGAGTCTATTGATGGTACCAATGAGAAAACTGTCATTGTCCTTTCAATTTTTTAAGCAGAGATACTGAAGTTTGTAAACATGGTCCCTGCTTTTTTAATGCTATAGTTCCCTGCTTAGAGATGTCATAGCCATATTTTTAAGTATCTTCTGGTTTGTAGACAAGTTACTGACTAGATGTCATGTATGTTCCTAAATCACATGAGAAAATGTACATAGTTTAAACCAGATACTTGACTGGGACTAACATTTATTGCCTCCTGTCTAAATTTTTAGCTACCCCCTGAAAACCTTACATAATGGTCTTATCCACTTAAGAGAAGACTTACAGTTGGCCAGAGCTTGGAAACGGATTATCTAGACCTTTTCTCACAGCGAGTTCCCCAAAGTCAATCAACTCCTTAAACATAAAAGCCAGACCCCACTAGAATATAAACTGACACAATGAAATTTCAAACACACAGAAAGTAACTATATGAAACACAAGAAAAATAAAAGGGATTTTCAATTAGCTCTGCCCCCTATTGTTGCAGAGGAGTAACTGGTTTTTTGGACCTCAGTTCAGTCATCTCTTTGGCTTTCTCAACTGCAGCAGATTCTGCGCAATCTCCTTTGGTCCCTGGGAAGCTTTTCTTTGTCACCACTGGATGACAAATCTCTCCTCAAGCCACAACACAGAGACACCACCTCTCACATTGATATTTCTCAAGATACAGAAAAAAATACGTTTTGATTGAAGAGTTCTTTCAGTTCTGATCTGAGAGCAGAAACAAGCTCTGAATTAAGAATGATGCTGGAACTGTAGAATTAATTTCCTAGTATGAACAAATTATGTAACTTACTTTTACTTTTTCCGTAAGATCAGGCATATGGCAAATTAAAAATAATTATATACCATCTTTGCTAGCTAGATGAAAGAGGGCAGCAGAATTTGCCTTTACTCTTCTGTTCCTCTAAAAAAAAATAATCAGCCAACATGAATCTAACCCTACCTCATCAAGGATTAGATAGATATACGTGGCTTATTTATAAAATAAGATGACTCCATTTTGCCAAACCTTTAGCAGCACATACCCAACATAAGCTTTTGATTTTATGCCAAATAACTGTAATTTTTCACCTGTAAATTTTTAAGACTGTATTTTTTACTGTAAGACATGTTTTAAATGAAAAATTTCAAAATGCAGTATACTACCATGAGCTTTGACAAAAAGTAACTGCAGAGTAAATGCAGTTCAGAAACTGCATGCAACTGGCATATCATAAGCAGAGAAGTGAATAGAGGAAACACTGCAGTTGCTTAGCCTTCTCTCAAATTTTCTCAAAACCGAATTTGCAGGAATCAATAATTGTTCAGACTAAACAGTAAACCAGACTAAATTCAGTACAATACTATTGTCTCCCTCAAGAAAATGAAGCTACTTTATTGTAATTTGACTTTTATGACTACACACACTATAGCTTCCAACCAAACCAGAACATATCTAAGACCAGGGCTTGAAGACGACTATCAGCTATATGCCCAAACTCTTATTGGCGTAAGAAGCTAATACTTTTCACAGTGCCACCTACAATAAATTAATTATAATTCGGGTTTTAAAGATTAAGACAAACATACTTTGTGCAGCAATGTTTTAAATGCCATTTAAAACACAACAGGAACCCTTGTTGTATCTTAGAGCCCACAGTTATCTGAAGATAGAGCTATCAAGTTAAAAATCCATGATCACAAAGCGCATGCTGAGTTTTCACAGTAGCTCAATGACCAACAGAAGCTCAATGGTTTTCGGCGAAAACTGTTGGTAAGTCTTTCCAAAACAACTTTTACCCACGCAGTTCATAACTAAAAGTTTTTAGAAAGTATCTTACCCTGTCCTCTTGGTGTTCGTTTCCTGCGATCTCTGAATGCTGCTCCTGACTGCAAGGCTTCAAGCAGACTATCCATCACTCCCGTCTCATCACCCTCTGAGAAGAAGAGAAAAATAATATTAATCTCAGTGCAACTCAAATCAGACTTTAGAAAGAAAAAAAGTGTTGTCAAGTTTGCATAACACTTCAAAATAAGAGACATATACATTTTAATGTAATGGATGCTGTCAGTGCTTCAAGTATCACTGTCTAGTTTGCGTATGATGCTCTATTAAGTAAAATTGATGCCAATCCTAATGTTCTTTCAACTTAGAGATGTTATCTTGTGCATTATTGATGACACCTTCAGCGTGCAGATAGACAGCTGCTGGTGAATGACTGCTGTTTCACTGTTAAATTCTTTTCCTGAAGTAGAAACAGGTCATCTCTCTTCGATTTAATCAACGCACATGGAAAATCTGATGAAACTGAATGGCACAAAGTTAAATATTGTAGTACCGCAAATATTTTATATGTTGCCTCCTGCCTTTACAATGCATTAAATCCTTGAAACAAAAAATTTATCTATACAACATGCGAGGATACATACACCATACACTACACATGTAACAGTATACCATGGATGATCCTAAGGTAAGGTAAGGAAAGAACAAAGAGGGGAGAATCATGCCGTGAAAGTTAGTGGCATAACATTTCTTAAAAGCTGAATTCTACTTCTGCTAAATCTTTCTCTTGCTTTTTTCATATCCAATCTAACCTGTAGCCTTTAAATTGCTGGACTTCATGGTGCATTATGGAAATCTGGGTAGAAAGATTACTTCTGTTTTACGTATTTAAGTCTTTAACTTCCTTTGCATTTAAGTCTGTTAATAACAGTTGATAGCAGCATTTAACAGCATGAGAAACAGAAGTCAAAGAACTGCAATGTTACAAAACTACTGATAAATACCTCTTTTTCTGTTCACGTGTCTGTGTTATAACCCAAAACTAAAATATAGACTAGACTCAGCAGGTAGGTGGACATTTTATTCACATCTCTCAGACTTCAAGTTAATATAAGTTTCCCCATCACAGAGTGGGAAGATAATTACTTTATGCAAAAGATTTACATTACAGTAAAACACTTCTGACTCACACAAAGTGTAGGAGGTTAAATGCACATTCAAGCTCTCAAATGTTCAAGTTTAAAAGCAGCTTATTAATGCAAAAGGTATTCTGCCCTGGTTCTCTATTACATCTAGATTTATTAGACTAAATCCAGACATGATATAAGAGCACGCCAATCCTAAAACAGTACTTGGTTCAAATTTCTACACGATGATCATCAGTGTAACTACTTGATAAATTTAAATTATACATCAACGTAATTTAAACCATTATCTATAATATACAACACATGCATAAAGTTCTCTCTAGTGTAAGATGAAAGGGAGCAGAGCAAAAGTAGCAACCAGCAGAAGACTCTGAAATACCAGTTTTAATTACATTCCATCTAAAACCCTTAGAAAACCTAAGCTCCTGCAAAATATGTAAGTAAATTAGCTTCTCTCGATTCACACTTAAATATACAAGGCCAGAATCTTGTTTAAAGCACACAACATAATTATTTTTCTTTGTGTTCCTTATTCTACACATGCTTATTCATTGATTTACTGTTGACTCTCTATTAAATTTATTTTCTAAATCAAAGGGCTGTGAATACACTCTGTCCAAACTAATACACACCAAGTTTGTCTGAAACATTTAATGAATGTGACTGTAATACATAAAATTAGTTAATATGTTAGAATATTTTAATGCATAGAAAAATTACAGTATCATTCGATCTTCATTAAAAATAAGAGTTGGCGGAGTTTATTCAAAAAGACAAAAATCCTTCAATACTTCATAAACATTTATGCAGCCTTCCACTTTTTTTTTGCTGAGTGTGCTACTCTACCTGCTAATTACTGCAACTGCTAAAAAACACCCTATTTTTGGAATATCAAAACATACAATATAAAGACACATGAATTAAGGAAGCTGTAGAACACACTGATGAGGTTTTTAACTCCTCAAAGTAAAATTTATGCTAGGTCTGATCTCAGCACTGCATCTTAATCAAAGTCGTCAGGTGATTAAGTGGGAACTGGACAAAGAACTGCATTTTCAGTTAGCCTTCATTAAAATTCATAAATAGAATTCACCAGAAATTTCAGCCTTTCCCCACAGTTCTTGCTGAGGTACTTCATATATTACCAGCTATCTCCTTGATTTGCCTTTTTTTTTTTTTAAATATTACCTACAGCACCTTCTAGACACAAATCAGAAACAAAGACAAGAACTACCAGAAGTTTCTAAACTGAGAAAAATTGTCAGGGGAAAATAAAATACATAATCCTTATTTCTCTTTCGGGTATCTTCCATTGTACACAAGGATAGGGGTTTCACTTGGAAAAATTAATTTTCTTCCTCATTCTTTCTCTTCCAAGTTGGTCCCAAGCATTAAAGAGACAGCAAATGTATGCATACATGCAAAAAAATTTGCAAGCTGTTTCCATCTTATGACTGGCTCTCTAAGGCTTTGATTAGCCTTAGCAAAAAGCCAGATTCACTATAGGTATTAAACAGAACTGAAAAGGCAAAAAAATTCTTAATCATTATTTGGTATGTTAACTACAAGCCCAATTTGTTTTCATTCGAATTTCACACTAATATTCTATTACAGATTTGGTTTAGCACATACAGTCTGTTTTGAAAACGAGTGTGTTTTTAGGGGTTACAGTAAGACGACTCCTCTCGCAGGTCCCACAACTTACACCAACGTTAGTTAACAGATTTTGGCCACTTTCAGTAATAATAATGAAGAAAAAAATAACTTTCTTCTTCCATAGAATATTATTGCTTCTTACACTGCTGAAGAGCCCCAAGCAAGCTGAGAGGCACAGACAGAGAAAAAAGATATAATACAATGAACAAATAAAGTCACATTTGCGATGAGCAGGCAATCTTAATATCAAGATACCTAAATTTTTTATAATTTTTGACCAGTCATAGGAAACAGAACAGAAGAAGGAAAAAAGAAAAAGAAATTAGAGTAGGCCATAACATGAAAGTATATACGAAAAAGACTGGCATAAGCTCCATCCACTTATGAATGCTGAGGAATAGTCATATCATGCATCTGTAAACGAATTTGCTGTGTATAAAGGCAATACTCTGGATTTTACACTTTGCTTTTATAAATAATAACAGACTTTAGATGAACTGGTCATAATAAGCATTTAGTATTTGTGGTCAGATTTTTATGTTAAATGACATTATAACATTAGTACTCTGGAACTAGTCTTCCAATTTCAAAAAAGGAGATATTTGATAAACCATAAGAAATTAAATCAGACTCTGAAGATTTGGATGTAGAAAAGGATGGGGTTGAGGGGTGAAAGACAGTATTACGAACAGAACAGTGACTATTGCTAGAGATGTATAATACTCCCAACACAAACTTCGATGTTAATGCACATAAGTAGTACTAACCCTTGGAACAAAGACAAAATAGATAAATGACCATGGATGAGTAATGCCAAATCAGCTAATATAAAGTTCTCTCCACTGATGTGGAAGCAAATTGCAAATCTCCATGAAATTAATGTGCCATCTGAAATGACCAAATACCTACTCTTATTATTATTTGAGAATAGCAAATGTAGAATTTGTTTACAAGAAAAAACAAAACATAAGCTGAGGAAAAAAAAAAAGTATGATGGTCTTCACCTGGCAGTATGAAAGGCCTTTCAAATAAATTTTGAAGACAACAGAACACAAGATTATGAGATTATGGTTCTGCCAAAGATATTAGACTAAATTTATGGTTTATGGTTTCTGTTAATGCTATATACTAAACTTCATTTGGCTAGAAAAGGTCCCTCTCATTTATTTGGTCTTCAACATTTGATATAATGGCTGCTTAATTCATTAATTAATGGAAGGTGCAAAAGATGTTCACTAGTAAAATATCTGGCTAAGTAACAACAATAGGAAGCTTTAACATTTGAGAGCTTATCAGCTGAATTTTTCTGAAAACCTAGTTAGTGGATTTGCTATAACAACAGATGACATAAAAATAGGAAATACTACCATTTTGGAAGATACAATCAGAACATGCGTAAGATTTGGAATAATAAAATAAATGAAAATAATAGAAATAGAATGAGTGTGTATAACTTCAGGCACAAGCCAGGAGCTCTTCATTAGGGAACGACCAGGAGCTCCAATATAAAGAGGTGACCAAAGAAACAATGATGAATTACCGATCTTGATCAGTGTGTTAAAAAGTCAGCATATTCTGTTTCCAGTAGTAGTGGTATACAAGCTTGATTACGGCATTCACAGAAGACAAATCACAACTGGAAAAGCCTTTACAATAACCAGGGGAGTGGATTCTGACATGCTACTGAAAAGAGGTATGACAACCTCCTTCTGTGCTTAGAATGTGTAAAGTCCCAAGAGAGGAAACTCATCCCAACAGATAACTTCCCCAGGAGAGGGCTGTTTTGGTACAGCAGCAAACAGGAAAACATTTAGGCTGATAAGTGGAAGTATCTTACCAATCACAAATGGTGTTTTAGAACGCATTCCCAAACAAGACTGTGGGAATAAAGAAGTCTAGAGATTTTAAGGATGCAGCAAAAAATTCTGAAAGGAATTACATGATATAGCACAGGCAATAGCAGGACCATAAGTCACATGATCTTTTCAATCCACTGTACCTAAAGCATCAACCTGCAACTCCTTACTGACGGCATATCTTTAAAAAGGGTACATGACAAAATGGGGAAGGACTAAAAGTTTCAAGCCCGCTTTTAGACAAGTCCTTTTACCACTGACTAAGCCTCCCTTCTGCTTTGTATGTACATTTAAGTTTTTAAATTGTCACCCTCCTTACATGGAAACCTCTCTTCAACAAGTACTTAAGAATGGAAACGTTAAAAAAAAAAATAATCAAGATGCTTTGCTTTGTTCTGTATGCCCTATGCTGCTTGTATCCACTATATGAGAATTTGCGTAAAAACAGTTCAAGCAGTTAACACAGTCCAGAGATAAAACTCATCAAGCACATCAGGCCTTTTACCCAACACAAACAAGTATATGGAGCTGACATTTAACCTACCTCTGGGACACAGCAGAGGAATTAAAATATCTTCACTTTTTAAAACAATTATTGGGAACAGCCTGCTCTTATTATGACTCTATCTGACATAGATGTAGAACTAAGATTCCTCAGTACAGTAGGTAATTTATTTTAGCATAATCTGTACACTGCTAAATTAACCATGAGGACTGTGTTATAAAGGTAGAAAACAAACACTTGAGAATGATGAAGAATGTTTACTTTATCTGATTTTTCACAGAGCAAATGCAATCCTTCACCTGCTTCTGTAGCCATTTTCTCTGTTCCAACAGGGTTCCTCTGTTTCAGAGGAACCATTTCAACATGGAGATGAAGATAAAATATTTCCCTTTGCTATCACTGCTAGCACCTTATGAAATACGACCCTTAAGTTAGATTTAGCATCCTTTTTGTCAATATTACATTCCTTTATCACTTCCTGACAAATCTCATCTAAATCTCAAAGAGAGACCCCAACATCCATACCTCCCGATATTAAATGCAAAATAATGTTCTTCTCTATTTATAACTCATATCATTAAATGAAAATTGAAGTTGACAAAAAATACACAGGTAAAGTATCATTCTTTTGCTAGCCTGAGTAGCAATAAAAGCTACAGCTGAGTCAGGACAATAGGTTTTAAGGTCTTGGGTTTTTTGTTTGTTTGTTTTTATTTGTTTGTTTGTTTTTAAATAACTGCTGCCAAAATTTCATATTGGAAACTGCAATGTGTTTAGTCTGTTGTAGCTTATGAGGCTTTTAAAGTATTCTTGCAATTAAAAGAGCAATGCTGAAAGATCATACTAGAAAACATGTGATAGTGCTCTGTTTAGGGCCTAACCTGAACCTTGAATGACAAATATAAGTAAAATCAGAGCTCTTTCATAGACTTTACATAAAGATAGGAATATTTAACTTCTCGGGTTGCCACTGATTCAGTAGGCATTCTTGAACTTGCTTCTGTGGTAGTGGCCAGCTCTGATGATTTCAACTTCATGAGAGTTCTTAATTTCTCCCCTCTAAACAATCGCACTGAATTGTTCTAAAAATAGGTCATTAGCTTCTTCAAAACAAGTATCAATTTCCCTGAAGCCAAACTCACTTCTTATGAGCTGTTTTTAACAGAATTTTTGAAATACTTAACTTCCTTTTTTACTCAAATTTTTTTGAGTAGAAGTATTGAGGTATTTTAACTTCCTTCTCCCCCACCCCGCACCCCCATTACAAAACACAAAGAAAGAGTAGATTTAAGTGAGGTCTTCAAGTAACTTTGGAAGAGGTTTTATCTAAATATTGCCTCCAAATGTCAGCTATATTTCCATGCACTACATCAACAGTCACGTTCTTCCCAACTCAAAACGTTCAGCACATACGAGACAAGGAAGGGATTCAGAAACATAACTTTCTGATTTAGATTGGAAGAACTAGAAATGTGGTGAGACCAATTTCAGTTTCTTTTTGCGGCCTCTATTGCACAAAGTTTTATGTCAGCTTTCAGCATATTATCATCTATCAAAAAGATAGATTCCTATCATCTACCTTTTTGATAGATGATAATCTATCATCTAGCAGATCTTTTCAGGACCTTCATGACGACTGCTTTTTGAGTTTGCACTAAAAAGGAGGCTATTTTGATTAGAACATAAAAACCCCCAATAACTACTACTATTCTTAAGTGAAATATAAGAACTGGGGTAGCACTATTGATGGTAAAAGTGAAACAACAAAGTAGCTTAGACTTTTAAAGTTACTTGAATAACTTAGGAGAATGGACTACAGAAACTGCACTTCACTTGAAGCCACAATAGATTCAGCCCATGCATCCAAAACATGATCCACCTCCTATCTATTTGGTTTCTTCAGTTCAGATTCACAGCTAAGGCTCCAAGAGGCCCTGGGAACATGCTCTTGTTTCTGGAGTGTTTTGCTGCCTTCCCTTTTCTTTGCCTGCACCGACTAGGTGAAGATTACTACAGGAATACTCATATATTTTACTGTTGCACTTTCATTTGCCAGTAAAGGCAATACTCTCGGGTACTCTGTAAAACATCTTGTACTCTCATTATTACAAATATACTAATTGTAAACTAATCTAAGTTAATAAAAAGCACTAAGTATTGTACAGCCATTTAGGCAAAAGTTTACAGGAACTTCCGAGGAAATTTTTCATAAATTTAGGCTCTTACTGAAAGAGTCCGGTCAAATACCACATTAGGTAACACATGCTGTATACCTGCCTGCTTCTCCAAATGGCTTCAGAATTATAATTCTATTCACATCTTGCACTATCCTGTTTTGTTTCGAACTTTTAAATACTTTTCATAAGTCTAATGTGTGTTCTGTATAAACTTTTAAACAAGACTTTTTATTCTGGTAAGCAGTACCAGAATTTTTAATTGCAATATATTCACTTTAAAAAGTCAGTTTTCAGTATCTTTTGGAAAGTGTGTTTCTGTGTTCTCCTCCTATATTTGCATTTTGTTCATTTGCTAAATTCATTTTGCATGCATAATAAATATCTTCAGGAAGCAGTCTTCCTCGGCATTTTGCACTAGAATACAATCTTATGACTGTTATTTACTTTTTAATTAAAGGAGAACAAGTTAGGACAGTATGACTGATAAGTGAACCTATACTTCATGTCAGTTTACAAAACAAGGCAAATCCTTGCTTACATACCAATTAAGCTCGTTGTTTATGATAATCTGATCTCAGGCTTACATAAAGTTAATAGAATGAGAAAAAACATGCTTTGTTGTACTGGCAGGTTATTGAAAACCATTTTTGAAATGCGCACACTTTTTTGTTTTCAGAAAATGTCACAATGGTTTTAGCAGGAAGTATTTAATTGAAATGTATCAGCATTACCCCTGGGGCCTTATTCTGAATGGACTTATGCCCCCTGCAAGGATGACTTTCACTAACCTTAAAAAAAAATATGCTTCAACGTGGATTTCTTAGTAACAAATGGGAAGACATTGCCTCTACATGGGAAGGAAAAGATTGCGGAGCTCAGAAAAATGACCATATGATACCGAAACAATTAAATGCATCTGTAATCAAGTTCTACTACTATTTGAAGGCTACGTTTCAGTTACAGTACTAAGCAACTTCTAAGTTATGTATTAGCAGATACATAAGGCAGCACAAGATCATCAATGCTTTTAGCATTAGAAAATAATTTTCTTTTAAAAATTGCTTTTAGCTGAACAACTGCTCCAATATTTTAGGGAAGAAACCAGTCTTGGGAACTCATTATGAGGAAAGGGGAATTCTTACATATTCTTTCTGTTTTGTTTTTTTTTTTAATATTATGCTGTAATCTTGTAGTGACAGCATTCAATTTATGTTTAAATTATTCCAAGTCCTAAAACAATTTTAGCCAATTGTACGAATCAATGTCATGAAAAATATCAGATTTCAGTGCCAGAACCAGAAGCGACCAATGTTGATCTTAAATTCATTTTGGGATGACAATTACAAAGTCAAATAGGTAACAAAGAAACCTCTCTGTGACACATAACAAAATACTCATCAGATGGTAATTGCTTTATATGAGCCGTTCTACCTTTCAGAATAAAACTTCTGTAGTTGACCTTTTCTTATTACAGAGTTTGCAAGAAAGAAAACTTTTTAAAAATACATTTTATTTTAGAGCAAAAACAACTGCGTGCCCGTATTGATAGAGAATGAATTATCTTTCATGAAATTACTTATAGAATTCTTGGCCAGCTCCTGACAGCCCTATCAATGTATGTTTACTTTTATCACACATTTAATCTCAAAAAAAGGTAAGCAATTAGTTCAGACTAAACTGCCGAACTTCATTTCTTAGCATGATACCTCATAAAACATCCAGTTTGAAAAAAATTTTTAAGAATTCCTTCAAAGGATCTTTATTAAACTTTATTTTTGTGAATTAGCTTTTTCAATAGGGGTTGGAAAATCAAGCATGCTATTTCAGGACTTTTCCTACTAAGAATGCCTACATAGAAAAATGCCATGGCAAATGTCAGGCTGTAACTTGCCCATGTTTTTGAATCTTTTCTACGCAGATTCCAAAGTGGTTCTGAAACCTACATTGTTTTCCACGATGATTAACCAATTTCAGGTGGACTGGACAAGTATGGAATCTGAATATAACAGAGACATCAAAACTTACCAGAATTTAGAATGCGTAGCCCAAGATGTTTCCAACAGGAAATCTACTGTTGACCCTGATATGTCATAGGATTTATCTGGAATCTACTGACTAGCCAAGTCCTACTGCAACCACAGAAAACTTCACTCAAACCAGTAATTATTACAGAGTACACTGTTACAAAAATATAGAAGACAGCAGAAACCACACATAGTTTCAGAACTAACCTAGAGCCCAACCTTGAATATAAATTTCCTCATTAATACAGTTACCTGTTTGTTATACTGGTACAGTTCTTTCACTTTTCTGCAAAGTTTCTAGTTGATAGTTTCTCATTACTACAGTATTTCATTGTCTAAAGAGCTACTTTGGTTTTAGCTTTTGATGGCTCTCTGAAAATTATCTTTCCTGTGGTGAGGTTGAACATTCTGTACTCTCAAGACAAATGTTATTACATTACGGCTCTCACCTTATGGAATATGACACCGAATGATGTCTCTCTAGGTTTAAAATCTAAATGTCCAGACCTGTAAAGTCGCACTTTTACCTTGATTGCCCATCTGGCAATGTCTAAAAAAACCCAAGCATATTTCTACTTTTTGCTTTAAACAAAAAGTATCTTCCCAATACAAATCCAGAGCAGAGTCTTTGTTTCTGCTGCACATTTAAAAGATGAAATGCAATATGTTTACAATTTTTTAAATCTTCTACCAGTGGATTGCACAATTCACCAATGGCCAGCCATTTCAAGTTGGAAGTCTGATTATACAACTAACAAAGAACCACTGAAATCAATGCCAAGAAGTTCAAGTTAATTTAATTAGATCTCTACATTTGAGAAGAAATAGGCTTTTACCATTAAAATAAATGTCCTTTGGTGCCTTACAGAACTTGTCCTGTTAAGTATACATTGCCTTATCATCAGTGTTTTAAATTACCTTTAAGTACCATGATTGTATTGGGGTACAAAAATGCACTAACATTTGTGGAACTATTATAACATTTCATTAGTCAATATTTCATATGGAAAATTATTAGTGAAGATCTATTATGATATATATATTGGCAAATGATAATTATTTAATTCATGAATCCTACCATTAAATAATTGGGGAGGTGTTTAACAGTAAGCATACAGTAGAAAGAGGCTCATCAACATGATATTCTTTCCTACATAATTTGTGAAACTACTCTTGCCAGGACAGCATCTTAATAGTTCTATTAGAAATTAGACACTACAACCACAGAAAAACATAATCATTCCACTAAGAATTTAGTCACCAAATTTGTCCCGCCAATACAATCAAATAACTTCCATTTCACAATAGTTCTACATGCAATTTTCCTCCTTGCTATCTGATTCCTCAACAAACCTTATACTAAAGAATAAGTTAGTTGATCAACTATATGTAATTATTTCAGAAATGCTTTTTAACACTGGAAGCTCTACAAAATATATGAATATAATGTTACATAGCAATTACTTTGAGATAAAGAATATTACAGGTATTTTCAAAATTAACTACAATACCTATTCTGAAATAAGCACACTTTCTCCAAGGAAAACGAAAGTTGAATTTGCATAGACAACTATCAAAGTTAACACTTGTTACTGTTCAGTAAACAGTCCCCGAGAAACCTACTTTTAACAGAAAAGAAACCAATTCTTATGCCTTTCTTCACCTGTAATTACCCCATCCTCAGATTTCAGAGTCTAATTTTTTTTTTTTTTTTGCCTGACAAATTACCTCATTAAATCAGTTTACTTGGAAGGTACCATACACCATATTCATAAACAAACAGAAATTTTTCCATTGCAAAATTTTAAAAGGTGAGATTAAATTTTAAGTTGTAATTTCTTTCTAACTTCCTGTCCATGCTCACACCTATTTGCATTTCTCTTGAGCTGTTTTTAACCCATATTAATAACATTTACAGTAATTTTGACATCTCCCCCCCTCTTTTCAAGATGGCTTCAAACTCCTGCATAAACAGATCTTTGAGCAACTCATGCATAATTGCTTTGAAGAAGAAAAATCAAACCTCATCCTGGTTCTATAGATGCTCATATTTAAGCATAAGGTAAATCTCCATCTAATTTTTTTCTGTGAATATTATATTTCAGGAAGAGTGCAGCATATTCAAACAGACCATCGACATAAATATGAAAGATCATGACTTCCCAAAGGAATTGTAACACTTGCCTCATTGGCATCCAGCACCATAAACTAATAATCTGTAGAATGTAAATAAGCCCCAAGTTTTATCACTCCAGGTACCCCATGCAATCACTAGCCAATATATAAATTCAAAGGATTAAGGTTAAGACATTTACAAAATAATATGTATATGCTAAATAATATGTTTATGCTAAAGGACATAGAAGGAAGACAAACAATCAGGAAAGCACAGAATCATTAGAAAACTGTAGCAGAAGTAACCTTCTTGAATTGTATCCTGCAACAGTCAATGCAAGTGTAACAGTTCAAGGAAACACAACAGAATTATTGCTGATACTAGTACATACCAGTTTGAATAAATAGCATATGAATTCTTATATAAGAGTACTTGAAAAGGGAAAGTAGGAATATCCATCAACCACTAGGCACAGAACTTCATTTCTATTATCTTCATCTGCATTAGGGGAGAATGTTAATATGTCTTCAAAACAATTAATTCAATACTAATTGGGACTGAGGAAGCTCATTCTATCTTTTATCCTAATAGTGGTAGTTAAAAGGTGATTTTAATTGCCATAGTAATCAGATATAATGAAGAGCAAAACTGTTTCTGATTAAATAACATTTGCATCAGAATTGCTGTTACATGCTTTTCAGCTTCTAGAAAGCTGTCTTCAGTTCTTTTTTTCTCATTTAGATATGCACATGGAAGCAATGCTGCTAGAATTCTGTGGATGTTAAATCAGATGGAAGTCATGAAAGACTACATATAAAACTATCATAGCCCAGTCTGCTACAGCCCTGAAAAAATAGGAAACACTGCTGAAAAAAAGCTATAAAGAATGTTCTCCTTCCATAGAGCTAGTGAATGCTAAAGGGACTTAAGAAGGGACTGTTAAGCCCTTTTCCTACAGAATTCCTGTCCTGTAACGAGAAAGAATGATTCATGATTTAGACTGTGAAAGTTGGGATCTCTAGGCGTGCGGGTAAGTCACTTAGTTCTTTCTATGTCTCCATCCTTCACCAGGAAAACAGGCATACAGAAGTACCTCTCTAGTCCAGGAAACATAAACAGATGCATAAATAATAGCAGAGTGAAAAGAACACCAGAAAGGACCAAATATTCCCAAGCCCTACAGCTACAACTGAGGAGGTGGAGCTGACCATCCCACACTAGTATTGTCTGGAAGTAACAGAGTACAACAGTTGCCCAAATGTCTTGCTATGGCTTTGACTGCATCACAGAGCAGTGAGCGATGTTCAGGCACCACATAATGGGAAATCAATATTAATAGTAAGAATTTTTAAAATGGAGGTTTTAATATGAAACAACAGGTCTCACTATAAATTGTTTTAAGGTGTAGTTTTAAATCAACGATATATGAAATACACTTTTTCACTAAGAACAGTTTAAAATTTATTCTGAAAAACATTAATGCAAATAAGAGTGGAATTCCATGACAATATAAGAATTTACTTCTCTCAGCCAAATTCAACCAATTCTAACAATTTTGATAAGGTTTTTTTTAATTGTAATTTTTAATTAGTCTTTAACCACCCACTTTTATATTGACATTCAAAACTGCTTGAGCATGTCACAGATAGGGAAAAATGGTGTTAAATTCTGAAAATATTTCTCAGAAATTTTGAGGTGTTCCGTAAGTCGAGTACTACATAAGGTGTTGTCCATCATACTGCTTTTATAGAAAGTCACAAAAGTTGCCTTTGACTCAAGCCATTACACAGCCTTTTCTGTCCAAAACAGCTCAATTGTATCAACAATTTTATCCCAAATAATGCCAAATCCATTGACTACAACTGAAGAAACAAATTCCAAAAGAAGAGACTTGAAGATAAACCACAGGCTGAAAAGATCTTAGTCTCATTTAATATTTATTTTTGTTTAACTGAGAACCATTTAAGCTTTGTGTATGTATTACTGTGCTTATTTACAAAAAATAATACACATTGATATAATGAAGTTTTCCTGAGGCAAAGTGTACACGTTGAATAAGTTCCTACTGTAATTTCTTATTTTAGAAGTTATATGTTGATTTTGTCACCTATCAGCCCACTTTGAGTTTTGCACAAAAAAACCTTCTATTTTTGAAATGTGGGTGTGTTTTAAAATTTAGAATTACTTAAGTTTGTACAATGCTGTCCAGTGTAAATCACTTCAAAGTTTATATGGAGTTGAGAGCTTTTCTACATTTTTACATTTCAACTTTACACATTTTGGAATGTTTAGCAGGATTTCTATCAGTTTACACATAGCATTTACGTGGCCTCTCAGTTACACAAAGCACAAAACACCAAACTGAGTAACCTGGTCTTTAAAATATTGGCAACTCTGAGGTTACTTTATAACTAGGAATTATACAGGACAGTCCTTGATTCTGGCCGTGCTGCAGTTTTCTGTTCTCTCAGTTACACCAAGTAACAGACATGAACTGTAATATTTAATTAATTCTAATTAATTCTAACCTGGATTCTCCAGTGGCCACAAAAAAAGTTACAGCTGCATAATCAGGTAACAGCAAAAAAATACGTATTATAGAACTACACACTAAAAGGCTGGAAAATGTAGGAACCCTATTGCTCTGACCTGAAAGGCTGTAGCAATGTGTTAAAATTTTATTCTTGAAGATATAGCTAGAGAAATAACTGAAACAGAGTTAGGTTAAAACACCCTTTGGGTGAAAATCACCTTGTCAAAACGACAGCTTGAGAGGACATCTGCCTCCTTCCTCTAAGTCTTCTGTGTCACATTCACTTAGACAAATTTGCAAACTATTTATATAAGCAGCAATGAGCACACAGAAGTAGATCTATCAGAAAAAGAATAGTTACTTGGCAAAACCAGTTAATTGAATATCAATGTTGTGGAATCCAGTGGGGATGGAGCTATCCCCCCCCTCCTACCATGGCAATTGAGTTGTAATATATGAAATGGATATTTCAATAAATTTAAATATTGGAAAAAATATTTACTATAATATAAAATAACTTTGTGTCACTGGTTTAGAAACATTAGTTATTTAAATGGCAGTTTCAGTGCATTTGGCCATGTACAGTTATTCACATATTTGCAGTTTCAGTAAAAAAGAAATATGATGCAAAATTAAACTTTAGTTTTATCTGTTGACAGGAAAAGTCTTTCACGGTGAAAAGCAAAATGCTATCAATATACTGAGGCATCTATGTTACTGCTAAGCGTGGTCTACTCCTCATCTGCTTAAAAAATTAACGAATGTAGACAGGTATGCTCTCACGGACTGAGCTGAAGCCATTTAAGAAGGTGTAACTTTGATCTGTTAGCTGCAGCCTTTAAACACAGACAGCTCAGTCACAGTAGCAGATTAACACAAACTCATGGAAACTGAACAAAAAATTGCAGCCTCAAGTAATCTCTTGCACAACCCAATGTAGAGTTTTACCATCTCTATTTGCCTTCTGGAGCCAGAGAGGTAAAGAATAAAGCCTGTATTTTATAACCTTCTGGAAATCTGCACAGTATCAGTATCAGGACCACCCGATTCCTCCTGCTTTCTTACTTTCCTCTCTCTTATGGTAGCCTGATGCAAAATTCAATATTCTCACAGCTGACAAGCTCAAGACATTGCTTTTTATCATGCTGAAATGTCACTCTACTTAGGCTCCATGCTCAACCAGATTTTGCAGCTCCTAATAGGACTGTTGAAAGAACATCCATTATAAGATGGAGCCTCCAAACCCAGAAACAATGACATTATTTGCCACGCTACCTTGATTATAGAGATGTTTACAGAATGAAATTAAACAACAAAGCAAGTAAGATACTTCTTCTTGCAAGTAAATCCATATTAAAAAAAAAATCAATTAGCTGCTACAAATGAAAACAAACCAACAATTCACAACAAAATGCCTTGACAGGAACATTGCACATATTAAGTGGCAGATACGGAATTACAGGATCAGGTAGGCTAAAACAACAGAATTTTCACTGAAATTTAACCTTTTTCTCAGCTTTCAAAACAGACAGCAAATATTTTTCATATTGATCGGGAACAGCCTTCAGTTTGTTACTCCTTACTTTCTTTTTCTTTTAACAAATCTCTCCACTAATAGTGATGCCTTACCTTTGTTCATATCAATCAACTGCTGCTTCTTCTTCTGTCGCTCCAGTTTCTCTCGTTCAGCCTTCTCTTTTGCCAGTTTGGCTCTCTTTGTTTTCTCTTCCATTTCTCTTCTTTTGTTGTTTTCTTTTAATGCCTCCTGC
Source organism: Fulmarus glacialis (assembly GCF_000690835.1). Taxonomy (NCBI): domain Eukaryota; kingdom Metazoa; phylum Chordata; class Aves; order Procellariiformes; family Procellariidae; genus Fulmarus; species Fulmarus glacialis. The sequence goes on along the minus strand of NW_009203703.1, from coordinate 10,336 downwards.
ATTAGATAAAATGAACATGGGTGTCTATATACTGAGGAAAAACTAGAAAGAATAGCAAAAATAACCTTGCTTGCACAGATACTGTATTTACATCCAGTGCGAGGGGGAAAAAACCAGGGACTGGCACCCAATACTTCAAGCATCTTCAGAAATCTTAGAGGGAACATAACTTACCATACTATTTGTACACATTGAAATAGCTTTGCATTTACGGTGAATGAAAAAATACCAAAGTTTTCAGCAGCAACATGTTTGTATTTTTTTTCTATTAAGACTGTAAGTCTAGCTTAAATCTGTATCTTGCTGTTAGAAGGGATGAGTGGGGATGAAGCAAAGTTCCCACTATAATGGACTTCAATTACAAGTAATTGAAACTCAGTTACTAAAATTTAAGCTACAATTCCTCCAATATTTTTGTTGAAATATCCAAAGCAGTCTGGATCACTTAAATACACAAAACACATCAAAAGTAATGGAAACCAGTTGAATTTATAGATTAAAACTCCAAATCTAAAGTCTCTGAGTCAACAGGTTACGCAAACTACCAAACTAAAAACTACAAATGTAAGAGAACACCCCTGGATTAAAAAAACCAAAACAACAACAAAACAGACAACCACTTCCCATGATCTTGCCTCCATCCGGTCTAGAAGATACTCTCCTTTTCCAAAGGAGGTTAATCTCGGTTTCTTGCTGTGGTGGGTTGACCTTGGCTGCTGCCAGACACCCACCCAGCCACTCCCTCCCCCCCCCCCCCCAGCCACTCCCTCACTCAACAGGATGGGGAGAGAATATGACAAGCTCATGGGCTGAGATGAAGACAGGAAGATCAGGCCCACCAATTACTGTCATGGGCAAAGCATTCGAGGAAGATTAATTTAATTTATTGCCAATTAAAATAGAGTTGGATGGTGAGAAACAAAGACAAAAAAGAAAACACCTCTCCCCCCACCCCCTTCTTCTCAGGCTCAACTTTACTCCTTCTTTCCCAACTCCTCTATGCCCCCCCACCCACCCTGAACAATGCAGCAGGGACGGGAGGAATGGGGGGTTGCAGCCAGTCCATAACAGTTCCTCTCTGCCACTCCTTCCTCCTCACAGTTTTCACCTGCTCCAGCATGGGTCCTGCCAGCAGGCTACAGTCCTTCAGGATAAACCTGCCCGTTTAAAGTGTGGGTCTTCTCCACGGGCTGCAGAGGAATCCCTGCTCCAGCACCTGGAGCACCTCCTCCCCTCCTCTGGCCCTGGTGCTCGCATGGCTGTTTCTCACACTTTTTCCCTCGCTCCTCACTGCCGTGCAACATTTTACCCTTTCTTAAACAGGTTTTACACAGGCACCACCAGCCTCACTGCTGGGCCCGGTGGTGCCCTGCGGTGGGGCTGTTGCAGAGCTGTCGAGAACCGGCTGGAACCGGCTGTGTCCGGCACAGGGCAGCCCCGGCCTCTCCTCACAGAGGCAGCCCATGCAGCCCCCACTGCCAGCACCTGGACACATAAACCCATTGCACTTATTCACCACTTCTTTGCACAAATACCTTCATAACTCTTATTACATTGCTTGCTCTCTCAAAGAAGAGAAATATTTGAATTCCCTTAAGCTGTTCCCCAAGATCCTAAGTTTCTCCTTAGTTTTGCCTTCCCTAAGATTCATTTATCATGAAGAAATTCACTGAAATCCATCATGATGGAATTTCACCCCATGTCACAGACAGACATGACAAATGTTAGGGATAATTTCCTTACTAATATTGACAACAGCTACAAATTTATTGCTCTCTTTCCTCTCCAACTCACAGTATACTAACATTCTGTACCTACAAGTACTCTAGGTCTGGGCTTCAGGTGGTTTTGGGAGTCACAACACATTCTGTCCAACAAGTAGTAATAACAGTAAAGAAGATACTGGATCCAAAACTGTCCAGAACCAACATGGCACATGCTCATTAATGATGTTTCAGCTCAAAAAGCTGAACAGTTAATACTTACTAAGCACAGGGCATAAGATAAATGGTTTCCATGTCAATGTTTCTTTATTTCCTACACAATTTAATCATGCCTCAAAAACTAGGAAAATCATATATGTTCACGAACACAAAAAAAGAAGACTTCTTTGTGGATGTCTTTCTAAATATCCAAGACAACGTATCAGTTATTATTCCACAAGTAAAATTTCCTTAAGAAACTTGGGGCAGACTCACATTACACAGTTCAATGTATTCCTCAGAAATGACATTTCAAATGTTTACAAATGAAGATGACTATTCATTTTCCTGTGTACATGCTAGGAAGAAACTATGGACAATGACTGTCACTTCCAAAATAAAATCCTAACTAAAGCGCCTTTAAGTGTGAAGATTTATATAAATTATATCAGTATTTGGTAATTCAAGACTCCCAAATGCCTCCAAATGCAGAATATTCACTCAAGCAAGGGACAGCATATTTCAGTGTGCATATGCCATTTCAAGCATTTACTGAGGTAAAATACTACATATAACCCCTCCTGTAAGAGCTGATACTGTTTTGCAGAGATGCTGGATACCACAGTTACCAGTGATGTTACTTGCAGACACACTTGAAAATTGGACGAAGAACTGCATTTGCTGTACCATCATATAACCGATCACTGAGAAACACCTTTTCTTTCAGAAAAGAGAAAAAAGAATTAAAGGAGAAAATCAATGTTTTATCCTTTTTGGTTTTGGAAAGTTCTGTCTCTGCACATTCAATCACACTTGACAGAGATTTCATTTTACTGCAACTTCATAGGCCATAATGAAAGTAAATGCCCACAATCTTATGAGAGAAAGCAAATAAGATATGTCATGGCTGAACTAGTAGCCCACTAGCCATTGACATACTACAATTAGATCTTAGATTCTGTCACATTTTTTAACAGGAAGACTACAGTAGACTGAACTAAGCAAGCTCTAAAGTTATTGTATCTGGCAATTCACTTTGAGCCAGATTCCACAAGTCCCAGCTGAAAGGAGATTATATAAAAATACAGATTGCAGTTCATAAAATATGCTGGCTACCAATGATGATTCAAACAAAAGCCATTCAAAATAAAAGTTTAATCTTCCTGAAGAACAGTAAGACAACAAAATATTGAAAACTGTGCATGAGAGTGCGTATCTTCATCTACCTACACCCATCCCTTCACATACATGCATATCTACAAACAAACAAAAATAAACAAAACCCACCATTCCAACACATGCAGCACAGGAAGCGCGAAGAGGTCAGATGGGCCTGTCCATTATTTCTTCAAAATACACATTTCTTAGTATTTTATTTTCTTCCAGAATGTAAATGCTTTTAGAGTATCTTCACATATAGTCTCTTTTCCAGAGACTATAAAGGAAGAGTCAGGGACAGCAAGCAGAAATCCACTAAGTGCTAACCTGAATTACCAGAGCTTTTTCAAAAGAACCTGTTGCTACCACAGGTACAGGTTGCAGCAAAGAGGCATTAACACACGGCACTTTCTGCAGTGGTCAAATTGGGCACTCTGCAAGGCAGGAGAGAGAAACCCCAACAGGGCATCACACCAACAAGCCCCTTGGTCCCTAGACTGGCTGTTTCAGAACTAACAGTGCAATGCAGCACTGCACACATACAGCTTCAGAAGCATTTTCATAACAACACAAAAGGGTTACTCTAGACAAAAAAAAAAAAAAGGCATCTTGTCCGCTCTTAGCTTTCCTGTAGTACTCTGGTAACCGCTTGGTAACAGATCTAGTATTTCTGATTAGTATTTAGTGGATTCTTTCCTGCCATGCCCAATTCTTTTGAACCTCCTGCCAACCCGAACAATTTTATGCCACATTCCTTGAAATTTAACATACCTTCTTTCCATCTACATACCAATTCAAAATGAGTATTGTGAAAAAAAGAACAAGGATGATCTATTTGAACCATCACCATCATTTAGTGCATGCAATCCCTTTCCTTCATAAAGTATCTCAGAACCGAACCACCTGGAATGTACTTGTATGTTTTTATTCTCCATCATGCAGTCTGACTCATAACCATTTCATATTTGTTATGTCATTTACTACTGTACATTTAGTCAGAGTTGGATGAAAGCCTGAAATAAATCATTTTCAAGAACATACTCCCAGATGTTTTCAAGTTATGTGCTGGAAGCAAAATAAATATATATTCATCTTTATTTATAAACATACTTCATATTTGAATTAATATTGCTAATAAATTTGATCATAGTTTTTCAAAGCTGATTGAAGATGTCTGCAAATAAAGGTAAAGAAAATTTTGACTCAGGTGTATAGTGGTTTCTACAGCATTTGCTCTGCCTGAATTATACCACCAATCCTTTAAGTCTCCTTTTCTACAGTTTTACTGCAAAGGGTTATTTTTCTCTCTCAAGTGGCTTCAATTACTTCATTATTTACTATTTCCTCACTTTCTAGACTTCCAGACTGTGGATGAGCCTAACAATTTCTAATACAAAGGTAACATGATTCTGCAACTGCCTTACCACAGTGTTATTTGGGCCCCACAAATCTAAGTTAAGCCTTAAGTTAAAAGAAGTCTGGACATCATCTCATGCTTTCACCTCTTATTTTTTTGGCATGCTTTTATACTCCTCTATACCTGTTCTCTTCTAAACTCCTGAGTTTCAGTGGACTTCTTTTAATACAGAACAGTGCTATTTCGGGCTATCAGGTTATTTTTCAGTATTGAAAGCCAGTGATATCCGTGCTGTGTAGGTCTGCAGGCTAAATTACCTAATCACTAAAAGGTAGAGATCAGTTTAAATACTGAAAAAAACCCGCTCTGTAATTGGCATTGCTTTTAAAATGAGGGGCGGGGGGAGGATCAGTGGTTTTGTTACTGCAATGTAGCTCAACAGTGACAAAGTACATAGTAGTGTTCATAGTTATACACTACACAACTATATTTATTCCTTAATTAAACGATAAAAACAAACTAATAACAGTTACAAATCAGACAAATGTCACACAGCAAGAAGCAATCCACAGTTAAGAATAAAAGCCTTCCCAACAGCTTTGGAAAACATAGATACTGTCTTTTCAAAACATGTAAGTGCACGCAAAAACTGAAATAATTTTCAAGTGAATCTCAACAGACAGAAGTATTTTAATGTATACAACCCCTTTTTTTAATGTGCTATTCATGACCCTCTATTTTTGGTTGGTGCATAACAGCATGCAGTTTTGCTAATTCAACTGCAAATTAAAAGTTAGAAAAAGTTTGATTGTGGAGCTTTTTTTTTTTTAAATAAAAACAAAACCAAATTATTGTCTCTCCTAGCAGAGAATATTCTCTCTTGTTGAGGGAGCTAGCTGAAGGGGCATGTAGCTTGATGTTCCCCCTTGTGTTTATTAGGATTCACTGAAGTAAGGCTCTTGTACTCAGGGCTGCCAATTTATAGCTTGGCTTCCTTAAGAAGCAAATAAAAAATTAATGTATCTCTTGCATTCTGTACGTATCTCAAGTTTTGACAGACAAACAGATATTCACACACCAACATGGTTGTAAATAGACTCTCAAAGGTAAATTATTAAAAACAAGAAGAAAGAAAACAAACTGTAATGCACAAATCTCCTTGGATATTAAAGATGCAGTTGGCTACAAAGCAGTCATGCACCAATAATGAAGGCTGCCTGTGATCCCTCAGGCCCTCCCTAAATTTGCCTTGCAACTGAAAAATATGTCAAGTTCCAGCAAAAAAGAATAAAATAATCTTTTTTAGTCATAACTCATTAGGAACAACGAACTCGGATTAAGTGGAAGTTAATCTACAGAAATAAAGAGAGTTAAAATACAGCAGATTGAGCAATCAGTTTACATGTAAAAGAAAGATCTTTCAATGAGTATTCCTTGGAGGATAACATATTCAAATACATTGTTATCTTTATGAAAAAAAATGGAAAAGAGATGCAATGAGCTGGTATAAACAAGAGCAAATTGAATTTCCTGATGGGTGGCCATGAAACAGTAAGTAGAAAAGATTATGTTTTGAGATACTGCCCCATGGTTCATGCATCAGGGCCATTACATCTGACATGAAATGTCTTTGGCATGCCATTACAGATTAAGATTTTTGGCAAGTGTAGCTGCTGTTGTACATTCAGGTAGGGAGAAGGGTTTTGCTGCTGGCTTATCAGCTGTGTTGCAAAACCACTTAGAACTGTCTAGCAGTGTAAGGTAGAAGAGGTTTTCAGTGTTTACTGAATCAAGTTTAAGGCTACCAATGAAAAACTGTATTGTATGTCCTAATTACTTAACAGTATATGTTTGAATAATTACTAAATAGCCCTCAAGTGGACAGATTTGGGACTGTTTTAATAGCTCCTTTAAATCAGTATTTGGATACCAGAATAAACAAGCATGCCTAATTCAGGTTATTCCTGAAAGAGACAGAGCTGAAACACATACTTACTCACTAACAAAACTGTATTATTGTTGTCATTACAAAAAAAATTAAACCCAAACCAAAACAAAAACAACAAAACCAAAAAACAAACAAACACCAGAAAAACAAATGTTAGCTGTTTTGGGTAGAATCTGAGCAAACAAACCAAGGCCCACAGCAGATGAATTATTGTTTTGTTCAAAAAGTGATCTTTCTGGATCAAGGAAAAGACAAATCAATAGTTCGGCATGTGAAGCCTTGCATCATAATGCAAGTGCAACCCTTTAAATTCTTTAACAAAAATTCACTCTTTCTAAGGTAAATCTGTAAAATCTGTTTCTACAGAAGCCTAAATCCAGTAGAAAAAATGAATTTTTTTTTAAACATCAGAACCTTGACTAAGATGTGTTGAAAGGTTTCAAAGTTTCTGCCTAGAAATTCTCGACAAATTTTAATAGAGGCTGTGAGAATTACACACAAAGCAGTGTATATTGATATAAAGTATTTAAATAGCAAAATAAAACTGCCTGGGTTTGAAAGATTTTGCATGCTTCCTTCAAGACAAGGCTGATGAAGTATCAGAAGAAAGTGTTCTAGAGGTTGTGCAGCATACACTCTAAAGAAAAAAAACCCAACATTGAAGTGATACACTTATTCACCTGCAATTTTTTTCTTGAGGTTTCTTACACCTTCCACTTCATGCCTCATATTATATTTTGACAGGATAATCCAATTCTATTAGCTTGCTTTTCCTAAACGTGATAAGCAAGCAAATATGAACTTAAGGAAGTGAATGAGCTATAATTTACTACAACATCAGCAAGCTAATTGAAGACGCAATAATGCAGTGATCAATCTGAAATCACAATTAAAACAAACACGGATTCAAATTATCAAATTATCTTAATATGATATATGAACAAACAGAATGATGAGGCTAAGACTATATGAAACACCCTTGTGGAGCTTTTAGAGAGAAATCGGATTTCTTCTAACTCATGACAGCTTTTTAGAAATATGTTAGGTGCAGATGTAAGCATCTGTAGCCTATAAGCATCTTCTACGGAAGGGTCTCTTTTAGACTTAGAATCTTGCCAAAGGGAGTCACTCAGAGCAGGTAATAAAGTCTGTTGGCTTACAAGACGTTTTCAACATCTGCATTAGATTCACATCTTAAGTATTGCGATAGTCAAACTCCCAAACTATGCTTGGTTTCCAGAGAGGAATGAGGATTCAAAATCCTCGTTTAAATATTATAAACTTCCAAGATAATGCCTGGGAATAATGAGATTACCCAGTTGGACTCGCCGCCATCAGCACTGAATGGAGAGTCTGTTTAAAACTATCAAATGGAAAATTCTAAAGAAAAGTTTTTAAGCTTTTTTCTTTCCAAGATTAGGAAACTTAACTTCATTGTTTCCTCTAGACCATGTTTTCCTATATTACTTCTGAAAATATTACTTAATCAAAGGCATCACTACCGTGAAAGACGACATCTATTGCTTTTACCCCATGCACAAGGGCAATCACGTCGCCACAGAATCAAGTTAGACTTGTCGGAAACAAATCCCAACCCCATCTACGCTGCTTGTTATTTCCACACTTGCCTATCTTTAAGTGCTTGCAAACACAGTGTACTGTAATTCAGTTGAATTTCTTTTATTATTATTAATTTTTACATCCTTTGGGTATCTTCCAAGAGCAATGTCATCCTTACCTTTTATATCATGAATAGAGTAGCTACTTATCTAGCAGTACTAACAGCTTGTTAATAAAGTTGATGAGTTACCACTCCTATGTGAATTCTTTTGCTTCTGATTCCATGACTTATAAACTTTCCTAGCCTACACCTAATTCCTGATTTGTTCAATAACATGATAAAAAAAAAAAAATCTCCTCAGCACTAGCTAGATGTATTCACTCAGATGAGAATTTAGAGAGCTTACAAAAGGGTCTTTGTGTGGGGTTCTGGGGCGGGAGGGAGGAAGGGCTTGCTATATACTGCCTCTTAATAAGGACAATGTTTCACTTTTGATATTACCTCTCGGGAAATTGCTCTGGAAAAAATACTTCTTGCTCATTATTCTTTATTTTTTCATAGCTTCCTGCTAGCTAGAAACTGTTATCTTTCAGACTACATTAAAGGACTTACTTTTTAGGCAGAAGGGAGAAACTGTATTCCCAGGCAAATAATCGGGGAGAACAATGAATAAATACAGCCTTTCTTTTAAATCACTCCTGAATTACAAACTCAATTTATGAGTTTGAAAGCTGGGAATTTAGCTTGACTGTGTATTGCATTTCATAGTAAATAATATGTTTATTATGTATTAATTTATGTATTGTATATTCATTGATTTATATTACTGTAGCCAATGACCTCCTGTATTCAAGGGACATTTTAAAAAAGCCACAGAAAAAACGTGGCTGAGTCATGGAGCTTGAAATTTACTTTGAAGCAAGTTACAAGCAAACAAATACTAAAAAGAAAAGGTCTTACAGGCACATTTATACTCAAGATGCTGTGGTGAAAGCACATGAAGGCAACATAACAGATTTTTTGTTTCCTGTCTGGTACAGCGCATCAGTCTTGTAAAAGCTTGAAAGACCAGGGTAGTTGTTGCCCAATAAAAAGTGTTTAGTTTACTGATTATTTAGTATGTCTTATCATTTTGGCGAGATTTTCACTTTCTGTATCTTGTATTACAGGGTTACTGTAAAAGATCCCAGCCACACAGTAATCACCCATCAATAGTCAGTGTTGATACAAAAGGGCAGTTTATTTCATAGGTCTTTTACAAGAACCCATCTCTCATACTGCCAGTTGATGAGTTACTCACATCTGCTTAAATATTTACTTATAATAGAATACAACTGTTTTTCCCTAAGTACATTTATAATGTAATTTAAAGATTTAATTCCTTATTCAAAGAGCTGCATTTACACAAATGTGAGGGAAGCAGTCACCACTGATAAAACTGTCTAGCAGATATTAAAAAGAAAAAAAATCCCTTCACTGAAGGAAAAAGCTTCTCTGCATTTCATAACAACTATGCCCATAAATGCCTGTTACTGCTTCAAATTTTACCCAACTATTCTTATAGGCCTTATCACAACATTGGTTTTTTAGACTCAAAATTCACCTTTAAGACTATCTGCATTAAAGGGGGAGCCCACAGAGCAAACAAAATCTCAAACATTTAAGAACTGTATAAGAAAAAAGAACATTCCCTATCTATGCTAAAGTATGTATTTCAAACAACTTCCACAAAGCACACAATCTGATTAAAAGGAAGTTTATGTCCATTTGCAAATGTAGGCATGACAGATTTGGTGGACATTTTTAAATACTTCAGCACCAACAGAAACAAACATTCAGAAAGTGACAGATTAAAAATATTTCAGATAATTTGATATAAACTCTGTGAGACAGCAGGTTAAAGTGAAGAACGAAAACAGAGAAGAACAAACTGGCATCTTGCTTCAGGCAATTGATTAATCATTATTTGATAAGAGCCTGAAACTACATCAAACCAAAATGTATCAGGTTGCAATTGTCCTCAAGGAAAACAGAAATTTGTGTTTACTTTCAATGGAAGAAAGGACTAAATCAATAAAATCTAAAAAACATTTCTTCTTCAAAATAGTCCTAAGTATAAAAGGCATATTATTATTCAGTGGATCTACTATTTCAACTGCAAAGAGAAAAAACAACCAACAAAAAAAAAAACCTTATTGCAACTTTTGATTCAATTTCTCTGTAATCATCAGCTCGAAGAACAGAATACATCTTTTTTTTTTTTTAATCCAGGCTTGATTTTGAATCATGTTCCATTTGCAAAGGCAAGTCATGCTGAAGTGCTTTACTTATTTCTTGTGATATGCCTTGAATACAATGAGGTTATCATAGAATCATAGAACCATTAAGGT
>NW_009203702.1:14557-21478 GCF_000690835.1 Fulmarus glacialis | reverse complement strand
ATTCTATGATTCTATGATTTTATGATTCAAGAAAGAGAATATTTCTGTTGGCAATACGCCGTAGTATTGTTTGAACTAAGAGGTTTGTGAAAAAGGGAGTCAGTAGGGGCATTAAAAAACCCGTTTCATGAGCTTGGTTTTTTGGTTTTTTCTGGCTTCAGGAAAAAAATCTCTGACACGAGCTAACACAACTTTAACCATGACTCCTATATTTTCAGGGATTAAGCATCTGAAGAGTCAGAGTGATTCAGCGTTTCCAGAGGAAGAAGAGGGAGTTAGTGAAAGGGAAGAGGAATGGGACCATTAAAGAGCGTGGAGCTGCCTCGAGCCCCGTCACAGAGAGTAACTGAACTGCGCAGCCGTGCGTGCGTTAGACCATTCACCACCGCTTGCACCCCCGCACCGCGGCGCTCGGCGTGCCGGCGGCGCCGGGGCTCCCTGGGGAGCGCCCTCGGCTGGGTTTTACAGCACCTGCCAATTTGTTCTGTGATCCTTATACCCGAAGATAAAACAGTTATTTTATAGTCGTTTTTTTCTTTCATTTTCTATGACTTAGAAATGTAATTTGCAAATGCATTAGTGACCTGACATCAGTACTGCCAGAGCTTAACTACTGTGTGTGAGCTGTACTCTAAGACCTGTTGTATATAAAACTGATTTAAAAGCTACAAAATAAATAATATGTTCATTTAGACAAGATTATATATTGTACAGTGGGTTTGTCTAACATGCAGTTCACAGAAAATGATCCTAACAGTTAAGGGCAGCTTTTACCAGTGTTGTTACAGTTACTTGCAGTGATGTAGATAGAAACAAAATAAGCAGAAATGACTCTTAGTCTAGAGAAGAAGGATGCAAAGACATTCTTCCCTGTGTTCCCTGGACATGAAATGCTTAAAGTACCTGTCTTGCTTTTGGTCGAGGCTGCCTAGTTGCACCAGCCAAAACGATTTCTCTTTACACAAGATCATTGTTGTCTGGAGGCATTAGAAAAAGTTTCGATTTGGGAATCAGAGGAAACACGGGAGTGTGGGAGACCCATGAGCAGGGTCCCACACACCAGCCGAGCCACGGGAAATGCCAGTATTCACCTTTGTCGCCTGCAGCAAGTACAGGGTACAGCCTTCTCTGAGAAAAAGGGACAGATTATTCTGCGTTTGTCACAGTTTCAGCCAGTAAATGGCAGTATATCAAGCTGCGGTGATTTAGCATGTGTCTGAGCCCTAGGGTTTTTGGTTCAAGTTTGGCATGGTTCGTACCAACATTTTTATTTGTTAGACCACACAAACTCTATGGCATAAAATTTAAAAAAGTGGAGAAGGAAAACCATGCTTCTTCAAAGTCACACTTGACAGATCATTTCCTTTTTTATCAATGGCTAATTTTTAAACAAATTCACTGTCGTTTTGTGTTAACTGTTTGCCTTTGATAGAAAGTTTTACCCTCGGTTTAGCTTTCCACTGCTTTAAGTCTCTTTTAAAGAGACAAGTTAGCAAAATAAAAAAAAAAGGAGATGAAGTGTATGAAAACACAGAGCCTTTTGTCTATGCCTTGCATGGTGGTTTCACTCTCACTCCGAGCTCCTCCATGAAGACCCGCTGAGAACAGGATCTGTCAACAAGTGTCTCTTTATATTTGGGAGCCATCTTTTTGCCCTCCATCTGTATCTCTGTATCTGTCCTCTTTGTTGCCATTTTCTGTAGAAACACTGCAAACAGGATCCCTGACTCCAGCTCAGCATGGGTGTGGAAGACCGACTAAAAGAAGGACTCTTCAGTTGTACAAAAGCAGCTTCGGGACTTAGGGACTGAGGGCTTTTTATGCCACAACCAACAAAGAGAAGGAAGTGACCCTTCAGAAAACACTTGAACGGACCAAAGACTGGAACGGTAGCAAGGTGAGCTCGGCTCTGGTCCCAGCTTTGCCACAGCTTTGCTTTCGCACAGCACCAGGCTCTTCACGTACTCACTCGTTGCCACGTACTCCTACTCGTAAAACAGTCATCGGTGTTTAACCTCGCACCATCGCTCTGTGTTGCTGGCTAATAAAGCGCTTTTGATATTAATGGCTTTTTGCTGGTTATTAGTACCCATAGGCTGCAGATGAGGACTGTCTAGGACTTATGGGCAAATGAAAAAATGTGCGTGAATTATAATACTTGATACCAAGACAAGGTATCGAACACTTTGGAATCTCAACGTTTCAAAGGAAACACAAAACACCTGGTAAGAGCTTGGAGAATTCATCATGGAACACCCTGTTTCAGGATGACTGTTGGACTCGAGGATGATTACACTTTATAAATAATAGGAAAAAATAAAAAATAGATTTAGTTTGAACTGGATCTGAGTATTTCCAGGATTGTTACTGCAGCAACGAGAGGACAACAATTCTGTTTTACAGCTGTGATCTGGATGAAACATCAAGGTCCGATAAGAGCCTCAGATAGCCACACCAGTAATTAGATGTGTCTCTAAATCCAGGTCTTATCATCTCCCATCTCTAAATACTCCAGCTGTGTTTTATCATTTTAAAAGCCTGTTTCTCTCTTTCTTGAGCCAAGGTTATGCAAGCAGCATGTCTGAGTATAGGAATAGACTGCTCCTTTCTGGCAAAGGGATGGGACTTGTTGCAAAGATTTTACTATAGATCCACCCTGACATCATCTGCTGGTGGGACCTCATCTGAAGGACCAAGTCAGGATGCACATTTTTTTTATACATCAGATATTTTTAGCTTAAAAAGATATGCAAACTCTGTTTGTCTGATCTTCCACTTGTGAGGCATACAGCACGTGGAGCTATAAGGAAAGAATCAGTACAACAACAGAGCCCAGGAAGAAAGTGCTTGTCGTGAAGCAGAGCTGAAACACTGCAGTGGATTGTCAGTGAACCCCACGATAGAAATGTCTGGCTGTGGGGAAATCAGAAAGGAAGGTCAGGAAAAGCAGTCTGCTTACTAAACTAGGTCTTTTCTGGGGTTTGGCGCAACCTCTGACATTTGAAAACAGCAGCCCTAGGTAGAGAGCTGCTCATAGGCTTTGGCGGGCAATTGAAAGCTCTGGTTGTCTCACAGCATGCTGAGCTCCACATAGGTGCACTTGAACGATGTAGATCTCTTTGTAGGAGTCAGTGGTCGATCACTGTTGCCCAACAGGTTTATATCACCAAAGCATGGATTAAAGCAAACAAAAAAATCCAGGAATTTTGTCTTTTGTTTTAGTGTAAATGAATCGGTAGGGGATCGAGAAAGTAGATAAAAAGTTAGTGAATACCAAGCGTCTCAAAGAAAATGCCAATATGAAAATACCTCGAAGGAAATTCGCGATGACATGCTGTCCCTAAAGCTGACATGTTCCCTGTTTGAGCTGTCTCCTCTCACAATACCTGCTCCTGCTGGGCAGTACTTACAGGTTTGGTGGGACCAGGATTTTCAGAGATGGATTGTATTAGTTCATTTTCCACAAAAACAGGCTGATGGAAAAAGAAAGCAGAGAAAACCCACCCAGGCAAGTAATGAACATAGTTCTTCCCTAATGAGCAACTCTGATTTGTGTCTTTTTCCCCTTCCCTCCTCCATGTTCTTAAATCTACCACCTTTCCATGCTGTGGTACAGTTGCTGTTGTTCTTGCTTTCAAGGTATTGCAGGAAATGTTATTTGCAGAATTGAAAGGAAGCTGTCTCCTCGGACTGATCTCAGTCTTTTCCCAGTATCCCTTAACTCATTAAGGTACAGCAGTTTAAAGGCGTTTTGTTATTGCATTTTACAGCCTTGTTACTTTTTCTTATGCTATACTTGTTATTCCATGACAGGTTCTTCCCTTCAGAGAGATTTATTGAGACATTGTGCTAATAAGTTATTTGGAAAAATTCCATGGCTTGACTTACAGGATGGTGTATGTTTTCTATTCTCCAGGTGCAAAACCAGATAATACTTAAATATTATAATAATAATACTTAAATACAAAGTAAGAACCAAGATTTAAAAGTCCTTTCTAAAGCATAATTTCCAACTGAAGTCAGAGGATTTTCACTTGAGAATGGCCACAGGTTTTGGCCAACAGCATACTTTCTTTTGGGGAAGCATCACGTGTACAGGGAAGCTCCTCTTACCCTGCTATCAATTTTATTACTGAATTTCTTGCATTTTTTTAAGATTGTCATAAATGCTGTTGAAGTGTTCAAAGACGACCCCACTGTCTTCTCGTAATGTCATTATTTGTCCCCAGTAATGTAAACTGAAAAATCGCCATCGGTTCTTGCACCGCTGGCGTTAATCGAACCAAAACTATCGCATCCAACACCATTGGGTCGACTCCGAGGCGGGGCTGCAGGCAGAGGTCCTGCTGCCCGCGCTTGGGCCAGGGACTCCCACGGTGCCCAGGGTCCAGGCCAGTAAGTAAGGAAGGGACTTCCAGTCCACCTGCACTTCCTCTAACGGACTACAACACGAAGGGCCAGGTCAATGGCAGCTTTTGCTCTTTAAAAAATGTATTTATTCTATTCTACAAGGCAAACCCTTGGGTGGCTGCCCAAGCTCTCTCCAGAGCTGGTCTGGGCAGGCTGCAGCATTGTGGGTGGTTGGGGAGGGACCTAAGCGGGGCTCCTGCAGGCTGCGGGGCTGCTTTTGTACGAGCCTAGCAGCTGGCACCACACAATGAAATGTCCCTAGCTCAGTGCACGGTGTCCCCCTCATTTTCTTTCTCTTACATGTTGAGACACAAGGTTTTTTATGAGGGACCTTATTCCTGCAGTACATAAGGCGTCATCTATCCCCTAGCCCTGGGGGTACAATGTAAGGGCATATTTAAAACGTGCTGTCCCTAAAGCTCTCCTTTCTTCCTCTCCTATGGCATCCACGTTGGTGCTCAGGCCCACAGCTGTTCTCTTTTTCTTTTTTTTTTTCTTTAGCAGTTCAGTGCAATGGTGAGTTGCAGTAAGAGTTTCTGTTGGTGCCTGACATGTGCAATTACATTTGACCTTTTCACGCAGAGCGTTACACTTGGCAAGAAAGTAGATGCTAAATGTCTTCTATGCTTTGCTGTATTCTCTCCCTTACCCTCCAGTGAGGATTTGCACTTTGGGCAAATCTCAAGCAAGATATTTGTGCACCCTCTACTAAACCTCACTTGGTAACACGTTACTAATGTCCAGTTGCAGCAAAGTTGGCTGACAGAGTTTATACAAGTCAAATATCTACAGAAGGGGTATTTCTGCTATAGCTTTTTTTGAGTTTTGTTTCGTTTAGTTTATTAAATAATCTGGGCTTTTTAGGGCAGAAAGAATATTTTGTCCTATTGCTAGGCCAAACATACTCTGTTTCAATTTTGTAATGATTCATTTGCTTAGTATATACTGACCCTTAGTGGTAAGCTGAGATTTGACTTGTATTGCCGACTTTCTAAATTTTGCTTTTCTCTTTGGTCCAACTGTTCAGAAAATGGCAGGAATATTTGCTGTGCATCAGGATAGTCTATCTATGTAAATAGCCCATATTGTCTTCAACAGACATAATAGGCATGTTAAAATAATGATGACAGGTGTTATTAGCTCTTCTGAAGGGCTGTGGGAAGCGGGGGTGTCGAAAGGTTATTCCAAAATGCAAAACAAAAACGTTGGCATTGAGAAGCGGTACTCTCCACATAATGAGAAACAAATAAGAACTCAGTATCTGGCACTAACGAACACCTCAAGCTAACTGTGGAACGAGTATTAATTAGATTTCCAAAATAGCATCTTTCTGAAAAGCAGCTGAGGTGTAATATTGCTCCTTATTAATCAAAGCAATGGGACAATGTGAACTCTGCAAAAAATAAATGGTTTGCAGATGGCTGTGTGCATCTTTAATAACGACAGAAGAACACAAGTTACAGCTTTAAATGCCAGAGAGCCTTTCTGCGTCTTCTCCTTTTCAGAGCGATATTTGCAGTTTTCAAGGCAGTGAGGAAAGTGTGTTGGTTTCTTATTACATTTTCCCTGCAGCATAAATTCTGTTGATGTGCTTCCCTAATCATGCTAATTATACTGCCATATGTTGCTCTCATCTTTCTTTTTCTCTCCTAATGGGACATAGATTCTCTCTTTTGAATATGTCATTTGTTTATTACATTTATCAAGGGTTTTAACATTATATGGGACTTTTAATTGCTTTTTTAAACACTCAGCAGATTGAATATTAAAAACAGACATGAAGGTCAATTATAAATAATATTTAAATTGCTCATGCCATTTTTATTGTCTAATTTACTGGAAATATCAACTCCGTAGCCCTGCTCCTGTACCTACTATTTACTTGAGAACACACGTATGTCCCTCAGAACTACTCTGGCTGTAATCATAGTTCTGCCCTACCACAAACCACCTTGTGACTAACAGAATAGGGGTCTTTTATGGACAGGAATGCTAAAATAAAGACGCATCGTGCATCATATTACAATGCTTGACACAAATATGCTGCCATTCGTTCCAGTTGTGAAACTACTGGAGTACCCCGAACGATAAAGGCGAATGTTCATTTCTGACTGGAAAGAAAAACACAGTTCTCTCTCAAAGGAGAGAGGTCTCAACGAAAAGGAAGCACAATTTCAATGAAAGAATTTAAGATGGCTTAAAGTTGAGTGGTGCTTTGTACAGTCATTAGACCCTCAGAGTACCCTCCACTGCAGAAAATGGTCAGTAAACCAGCCGAATACAGAGGAAGCAGGAGACAACCGTTACTATCCAATTATCAAATTAATTCCTGGTATAATGACACCGGCTGTCTTGGCTTTCATGGAATTGCATCATAGGTAAATTTGACCCTTTGGCTCATTGAATTTGGATGAAGATAATCATATCAGGCTTTATACAAATAAATAGCAAGTACTTTCATGTTATTTGATGTTTGTTCATGGTATTAAGATACAAGTCCCAAAGTCTTAC
>NW_009203702.1:0-14539 GCF_000690835.1 Fulmarus glacialis | reverse complement strand
GCAGTGTTGCTTGTAAGTGCGTCAGCATTAGGCCCTATGTGATGATGAGACAGCTTTACAACTACAGTCCAAACAAACGTGAAGAAACATCTATTCTGCTTAACCGTGTTCCAGCTCAAGGCCCAGATTGTACCTACCATTTTGATTTTGACCACCTTATTTATGTATAATTTTATATTATTTCAGGTTTGTAATAATGATCTATACAGGATGTTACAAATGCATAAAACTCGTCAGCTTTGAAGTTCATATATTATATAATTTGTTAGCAAAGGATATTTAGTTAAGATATTATCTATCCAAGCTCAGCTAATGGAAAGTTCTCCAACAGTTCTTCACAAAAGGACTATAAGCAAAGGACTCGCCTAAGCACAAGGGAACTATTTTGCAGCAAAGTTCAGCCCAAAACCGTTAAAATCCCAGTTTTTATAAGAAATTTTTCACATTTATAACTTTGTGGTTATGACTTGCTTCTTTGTCCCCAGGGGACTACTTAGACATTCACAGTCCGATAAAACTTCTGAATGTTTGTCCTGGAACATGGAAAAGGGGTCTCTGGAGACCCATTAAATAATTAAATGACCCAGGGAAGTGGCCTAAATGTTTGCATAGTGTGTTTGACAGAGGACACTTTCTTTTCCTCATAGTATTAAACGCCATTTCCACTCATTTTTCGATACCAGTTTTCAAGGATGTGATTTTTCAAAGAATGATTTAAAAGTGGATGCGCTCCCCTCTCAGACAAATCTTTGTCTGCTAAACTACTGTAGATTTAAATCTCTTTAAGTTGCTGTTGAAGAACGTTAGTTGTACTTACATTTTTCTCTTTCTCGTAATAACTGTATAGTCTGTTAAAAATATACTTTTTAGACACTTACCATTGGCAATCTCGATTTATTTGTTAATTTGAAGTCATTTTGGTCACAGTAGTGGCTTGTTCGGCTTCTGGCGTCCACACAACAGAAGGTCCTTTGCGCAGGTAGCTGGGATAGCATCTGGGAAAAAGGAACTGCAAAGAATGTGGTCAAAAGCAGTTGTCAATTTATTTCCAACATGTACCTTGTTAGGATTTGATACATGTCTAGGTCAATGGAATTCTTTCCATTGATTTCCAATTTGAGTAGGAAGGGGCCTGTTTACTCCCTGCTCCACTGAACTTGGCTGACTAAATTTACACCGTGCCATGGAGGTGCCTCTGAAAGTTGTACCTTCCCTGAAGAATTGCTGCTAACATGAACAGTCCCAGTGAACCCATCAATACCAACCCATGGTAAGAGGTTTTTGGGGTAAAAAAATGTTCTATTGGTTATGGTTTTCTTCATAAAGGGCTATGAGGGCTATTTTAGCAGTAAAGGCTAAGAAGGCAAGACTTACTTAAAGAAATTGTTTTCAAGAGTGCTATGAGGGTGCAAGTGAGCTTGTACAGCAAACCAGCACAGTTATGGAAAAAGTATGGAGTCACAAGCAGGTGAAAAGGTTGGAAACAACCATTTATGCTCTGTCACTTTTCAAAGACAACCATACACAAATGAGCAAACACGCTTCAGGAACGCAAATTTGTAACTAACACTCAGGAGCTTCACAATCCTTGCCCTCAAATCAAATTTATTTGGGAATATCATCATAGGAAATACGGACAAATACAGCAGAATAAAAACACACAGTTGTAGATTGCCTTGTTGAAAATTAAATAAAAAAATACTGGCTAGATCATAACCCATAACAATATTACATAATATATCTGTCAGATATCTCAAGATAAAAATACAAAATAAAACTCTCGAGGGCTAATCTATAGCTACAGCTCCTCAGTGTGCTCAATGCAGGGGTACATGCCCATAATGCTGTGGGAGAGATGCATATACAAACACCATTTCTTATGGCCCCATGCAGTGTTTTGGTAGCGCAGCCTTACAGGTTTCGGAGAGAAACTATTGTTCAGGGAGAGGCTCTCTCAAGAAGCCTTTCAGCCATCCGAACGCGAATTTCACCCGAGGTCAAAGCCTTAACTAACACAAGTTGGCTCTATCGGTCTTCTCCACCAAAGAAAATTTCTCCTCATCCAAACAACACACTAAGCTTTGGGTCATGTCCAGGTAAAATCTTGCTAAGAATAAAGGAAGAAAGAAAGAGAATCAGCTGGCATTAAACTAAGGACTCTTCTTCTTGTATTTCAGTAACATCTACCACAGTGATTAAAACTGAATACAAATGAGCTAATAGGATTATTTATACACGAATCACATCTCTATATTAATGAATGAGTTCTGCAGGCACTGAGTGCCTCCTGTGAGATCAGGAGCTCCTTCTAGTTTCTGCAGTGGGAGATCTTGGTGCCTGGTATAATAATAACAGGACACCGAGAGCCCCGCAGGACGCTCCGAGTACTCTGCAGAATCTGTTATAATTTTGCCTGTATTTCCAGGAGAAAATTCTTGCAGAGTATATAAATCACGACGGGACAGAGACACAAAGGAAAAAAAAAAGTCAAGTTCAACTATGGTAAAAGTCTGAAATTGAAAATACAATAAAAACATTAAATTCTGACTGCTCCAGACTTTCAGTCTCAATGAACTATACATTACAATGTTGAAGAACACTCTGTAACAAACAAATACCTAACTGGCCTAGTTCTTAAAGATATCAGTCATCTTTTGTTCTTTTCAAATTTGGTGGGAACTGCAGATGCTCAACATATCTGAAATAAGGTCCCAAGTTCTCAGATCTTAAACAATAAGATTTTCCGCTGCCACAGCATATGGTAATTTGCAATTTTAAAAATGTCTGATATGACCATTATGTGTCTTTTCTTGCCATAATGACAATAAGAAACCATAAGATGGTTTACATTTTCTCATAAAGGAAAAAAAAAAAAAAGAGTCCAACATTCCCAAAAAGGATGCGAAGGTGCACGGCGTGGTCCAGGCTACTAATGATTTGCTCAAACACTAGCAGAGAATATATAAATTCTTAACTCTTAGCAAAAAATATCCATTGCGTTATAACATATATGATACAATTTCATTTGTTAACATGTCATTCGTTAACTGCACTGTACAGAAATTTGTCCATGCTAAATACAAGCCCTGGACCAGATACACGAAACAATTTAAATGCACTTTTTACATCCTATATGCACAAACATTTCTTGTTAAAACTATGCACACTACTTATGCATAGCGTATATATGGCTTACATATTCAATGACAGGAATTCCACCTTTTGGCATGCCCTTATCCCAGGGCTCGGAGCTTGCACTGTTCCCAGCAAAATTTTGATTGCTCCGCTGTCAGAAAAGAGACAGTCAACATGTATGGACGTGTAAGGGTCCCTCCGTCTAGGGTGACTGTTTTACGATTCCTTCTTCAATCGGGACAAAGCGTGCCCTTGTTGAGGTTGAGCCTGATGCCTGTTGAGCTCTGGTTAGATCCCTGAAGCAGCAGATGAGTAGCACATAGGTCTCAATCGACCGTCGGCCTCTGCATAGAGGGGAGCACCACCGCCCCCACGAGTCCTCTTCAGAGCAGACCATGGCTGATTGTAAAGACTTTTTGGTCAGTGAGGTAATAACCACAGGGTCCGAAAAGGAGAACTGGGAGTGCAGTGACCCGAGCCACCCCAGCGCCTACAGCACGAAGGGAGCGTGGAAGTTTCCTGGCGGGTTCCAGCAGAGGGAAATGAGGTTGGCTGCAGCTGCGTGGGACGCCTGGGCAAGCCAGGAGGGGTCACGTGCAGCTCGAGGGAAGCAGAGATGAAAATGGAGTCTCTTTCTGGGCACAGTTCGGGCTGGAGGGCTCATTCTGAGGCTTCTTGCAGAGGTAACTGCCTGCGTGCTCCGCTTTCACTGCCTCTCAGAGAAAGATGGTCTGGTGCTTTCTTTTAATGAAACAAAGGCTAGCAAGGATTTGCTGGATCCATGTTGTCACCTTTGCATTTGAGACAAACCATGATATAAGGCCTCAGTGTCCCCTTCCAGTTCTGTCTGAAAGGCAACACACTATTTGCTGAAGTGAAGCAATTTTCACGTATTCCTGCAGCTGTCTCTTCCGCCCCACAAAACATGAAGCACCAACTTCATGGTAGGGCTGACACCATTGCTGATGTCTTCCAAAATACTATAGGACCGAGAAAGTTTTGATCTTTAATACTGGATGCTATTTAATTAATTTTAAAGAGATATTTCAAATACTGATTTGTTAAACACCAGTTCTCTCCATGTGGCAGCCACCACGGTGGGGAAGAACCATCATTCACGCAGGCTGGTCAGGATAATCCTAGAACTTCCCTGTACAGTCTACATAATTTTATTTCCAGACATTTTAAGGAAGCTG
This sequence comes from Fulmarus glacialis, assembly GCF_000690835.1. Lineage (NCBI taxonomy): Eukaryota > Metazoa > Chordata > Aves > Procellariiformes > Procellariidae > Fulmarus > Fulmarus glacialis. Next base: position 10,208 of record NW_009203702.1, on the reverse strand, counting down.
ACAAGTAGAACTTTAGTGTCGCATGCAGCATGGTTGCATGAACAAGTATCTATAACAACATTTCAGTTTGACTTTCCATTTCCGTTGGACGCCAGTAGCAGTGACACGTTACAGCAACCCAGTGCAGATGATAAATGTCGTGTTTTCACATGTCTCATGGTTAACCGGAAATGTCTGGTGTCAGTGATGCAATAAAGCGAAGTCCAACTTTGGCTGAAAAAGGTATTTTGGCTAATTTAAGAAAGCAGAATAGAAGAGGAAATAGCAACAACAAATACAACTGAAATCTTGCAAGTTGTTAAGTGCCTTGAGTTACCAGCTCAGGGTTTTATGTTTTATACTTTTGATCATTTTGTCCAATCACTCTCCACAGAAACAGGATGATCCAAGAACAAGTTGACAGATAACAGCCTCTGAGAGCACAGGGTAGGAACAGCTAGAGGAGTTCTTTTCTCCTGCAACAGAGGTCAAATGAAAATTCATAAGCAATAGATTTTTAATACCATTACTTCCAGTATTTAATATACTTGAATTGAGGATGGTTTATTGCATGACCATTTAGTCTGACATTAAGGACTCAGAGATGTAAAAGTATTGGGTTTCCCTTCTTTATATTGAATGGCTTTTAAGGGCACATAGAAAGTGGGGTGTACTGTGTCCCCATTTAAAAATTTTGTAATAAAACGACAACTGGAATAGAACAAAGAGGATAATAATAGCAGTGAGTCTTTATGGTATAAAACTCTCCCCATTACAAGAAAGAAATGACAAAATTACCTGTCGTGCCTGAAACGTCAGAAGCTTTTAAGAAATAGCAAATCTAGTTCTGTATCAGTGCTTCTTTCTGCTCAGTGGCTTTTACTATATCTTCTGACTTCTTACAGTGCTTAGGCTCACCTGGAAGATAAGCAAATGTGACTGGGAACCAGAGTGAGGACGTTAACCGAGTTAAGAGAATCTGTGCAGCTCTAGACAGGCAGGAACTTTTCCCCCCTGACTTTTTTTAAGGTTAAAATGAGGTTTCAGGCACTGCTTTCTTTAATTGCTTTCTCACCAGAGTAAGCATAGGATTGAATTAACTAATCACTATGGCTTATCCATAAGACAGAAGATAGAATGAAAGCAATAGATCACAGCGTGAAACAAAAATATGAAGACATTTACATGAGTAAGTGTTAATAAAGTGGGTTTGGTTTTGGCTTATTTTATCTTCCAACTTACTAAAAGTCAAAATTCACCCTGTGCAGCGAAGTGCTGTTTAAATCCTCTTTAATGTAGGCTTTCAAACTGGGAGTAAGCGTCTCTCAGATAATGAAAGATGCCAGTGTCAAGTTCTAAGAATTCAATTAATTCAATCAGACAGGAGAAATGACACCGAGTGACACAAGCGGCTTTCAAACTAAGTGATACAACATGAATTTCAAACCTCCAATCATAATATTAAGCTGTTGTTTAAACTATTCCTTCAGTAATTTTGAATGAGTACAGCTGAGGAAATTATAAACTGAGGTAGTAGGCATGGGGAGAATGTAGCAAACTTACAATGTTATTTAGTAACTACATAGCAACTTCTCAGTTTTGACCAGTTGATTGAGTGATCCCATCAGCGACTAATAATGCTGAACTGAAAACGTGAAAAGGGAAGAGCACAGAAGTCTCAAAGCAGAGAAGATGAGCTGGGAGAAGCATAAAAGTTATAAAAATAAAAATACAGGCAGGGGAAGATTTTTGAAAGAGGGAAGACAAAGGTACAAGCAGCTGAAAGGGAAAGCGGATGGTGTGTGACCTGAAAAGAAAATTGAAAGACGGCGAGCTGAAATTGAAGAAGAGGCTCTCAGTTTAGAAAAGAGAAAGGGAAGAGAGGAAAGGGAGCTCATGAGAATGAGGACAGAAGAAAATTAACAGCTATGAATTCACCATGGCATCACTGTAAACAAGTGAGAATTGCTACTGATTTTGCCCTTGTTTCATTGCCATGAACCATGGCAGAGCGGGTGCTGCCCACTCTGTAATGCGGCCACCAGCAGATGGGCCATATTCCCCCAAGCAGCACTCTTCCCCACCCCCTTATCTTACATAAATTCAGTGTGGGTGGAATACAGACAACCAGTTCTGCAGAGGTTTTTAAAGTCTGGAAATTGGACTAACATGAATTAGAACAAGAACTCCTCCAGATCTTTCAGCCTGCAGTTGTTTCTGGAGCGATTTACCAAAACTTTTATTATTAGCCATAAAAACAAAAAAAGGGATGGGGAGGGTATGAAAGTAAAACCTATTGTTCTAAATACTTAAATTTCATACTTGACATAGAGTGGTTAGTAGAGTTTTAGGAGTGGGATAGGAGTGGTTTGTGGAGGCCTTAAACCAAAAACTTTGTATGTTTAATTTTCACAAAAACTAAACGTTAACTTCTAAACCAGACATAACTTTCTTCCCGTCAATGCATCAGTTTCTTTATGTGACGAACTCTGCCCTATGAATGGTTGCTAATGGCTATTATCTTATAATCCCTATCCTTTTTATAAACACATCATTTGCTCTTTTAATATAACCTTCCCTCTATCCTCATCCCATGCACGAGCACAGATGCCTTCCCTTAGTACTCGGATCCTGATTTACTGTTCCTCTGCTCAGCCACCCAGCGTGCACAAGGAACGCTAACGAGCCAGGCACCACAGCGATCTGCGCCCGCCTTGCGCGGATGCAAAGGGTTCCGCACTCGGCTGAGCCCCACGGGGCCACCGCGGCACTGACCGGTCACTAGCATTTGCGTGGCACGGATGATTTTTTGATGCCACTTGTATTACCATAAATCAAACTGGAATGTTGTTGATGTGGATCTGTCCGCTGCTATTTAACCTGGTTATCCTCCAGAGGCTTCCCGTTACTGACTGCCGATGACGCCGAATGCTTTGTATAACTCGATGTGACTGCGTAGTCCTCTACTGTCATATAGAGTGAAGTTACTGATAATCTGTTTTATCACAGATTTATTATCTCCTTTACATGTTGATATTAAGGATTAATGTGGCTATCATCACGAGTAAAAAGTTAAAAGCGTGCCAATTAGCATTTATAAATCATTGAAACATGGAGTTGTTTAATTAAACATAAGCAGTTTTTAAAATTGATGTTCTAATTAATAAATCACTCAGGAGAAAAGGAAAATCATCACTTAAAAAAAAATCGCCTTATAATAGTTCCACTTAACCTTGTAACGTTCAATTAAATGAAAGTGAGATAATGGCAAGGACAAAGGTATTGTGGAGAAAAACGACATTCAGTCAACAACTGGGGTTCTTGTAATAGCAACCCTCCGGTTCTGCCTTCCCACTGACAGGACACGGGGCAAAGCTGCTCCTGTTAATAAAATGCGATAGTCTACAAGAACTACACCTAGAAAGAGATGTGATACAAGGAGAGGAAAACAGTCCCTTTTTTCTTTTTTTTAATGGGGAACCCCCCTCACCATAGTATATCCAAACATTCAGTGACAGTCCCCAAGAATGCAGATAGATCATCCTCCCGTGCTCCCCATCTCTGTTATAACTCAATCGCTTGCTCACAGAAAACTGAACCAAGTTTTCTGCTTTTTATAAAGACAGAACGATGACAGCTAACATAGGAAATTTCAGTCTGAGTAACTATGTTGCCTTTCTTCTTACTCTCTATCTCATTCTCCCAGCCCCAGCGCCCACAGGTGCCTACTTCTCCACCCCGGGAGCCAGCAAGCACTCTGGACATCGCTTTAGCCTTCTACCCCCCATCCTCAGTACAGGAAGTACAGAGGTAGAAAAATCTATCATGGAGAGTGCTAATAATGTCCTGATAGATGTATAGTGCTTCTTAGAATACGCAAATAACTCTAATTTGTGAAGCAGGGAAAAAAATGTAAGGTCATGTGTATGCTACCTTCTGCTTGCTTGAAGTGACATGCCATTGAAAACATCTGACTGTGGTTAAAAGAGTCCTGTCTGGATGCGCTGGCCATCAACAGAGGCGCGAAAGTGAAACGCGGGGATGCTATTTGTGCTGTATCTCCCTTCTGTGCCGAGTGCTACTGCATCGCAGACAACACACTCACTCTTGACCATCTCAAACATCGCTTAGGCAGAGAAAAAGGAGGGGGGAGTGAGAAGAGAAAACAGAGACTGCTGTGCTATTTGTAGTTATGAGGCCTCTACACACTGCAGCAATGAAAACTCTTGCAAAACCACTAACATTAAGTGTCTACATTTAGACAACAACAATGACAGTTTAATGCAATTCCCTCCATTTAGAATGATATTAAATCATTTCACCACTATGAAAGAGAAATGTGAAACACTTTAGCCTGAGTTTTCCCTTTGGTATTGAACATTGCAGACTGTTCCAATACTAAACACCTGCATTGCCTTTCTTTTCAGTTATCTTTAACATGGTGGCACAATCTCTGCAGAGGTACTTAAAGCTGCTGCTGAAACCCAGTATTAATTCATTTCGTCTCACAGAGCCAGGACCTGAGCCTCATCATGTGTTTGTAGAAAGTCTGCGACCCCCAGCCCCTGCACGTTACAGTGATGTAGACACCTGCAGTATACATTTTTAATTGGCAGGCACAGAAAAAGCCCACCATATATGTAATTTATTTATATAATCTATAACATAGTTGAGAAATTAATATTAGGTCTCCTCTGTGGTTTATTAGAAGCATAAAGTTCTGTGAAAGGGTCAGTGCTGACTTAAAAGATTATAGTATTTAAATAATATATAGATAGATTGGTCACTATATAGTAACATGGCTGGTCTGTCCTTAGGAAAGAAAGTTTTAGTCCCTCTGTAAAGCATTTCAAAAGACCATAAAATATTGAAAATATTTTTCTATGACATTTAATTATTGGGAAAATAGGGAAAATGTAAGAATGAAATGTTACTAAATTTAACGTATAAATCAAACTATTTAATGACATAAAATCAGAATGTAAATGATATCGTGACTGACCAATGAACCCCTACAATGGAAGAAGGCTCAATGGAGGTGGGCGAGGGGGACATGCCCATCAAGCTCAAGAGGTAACGCAAGGGGTGACTGACCAGAGCTGTTGCAAAGAAAGCTGACAATCCCAACACAAAGGGGAGCGGACGGAGGGTGGCCTTTGGTTTAGGTAAGCATTTATGTCAGTTGAGTGGATCCACTGACTGTATCACAGTTGAGGGGATCAACCGGTGGTGTAGATGGTTCTCCCTGAGTTCATTAGAAGAGTGTGATGAGTTAGCCAGGCCAGCATGGAGGGAGTGAATACGTTGCTCAGCCCAATATAGAGCATAAAAACTAAACAACTAGCAAAAGAATTTTGAAGAGAGCAACGGGCTTGAGCTGGCTTCAACCCGTGTATGCCTTACTGGTGACTGGGGATACCCAGCGTCATGATGGTGAGCATGTTCTAGAGACTGGTAATGGCACTCAAATCGGCATTGTCATTGAGCTGTGTATTGCAATTGCTCTATTTTGCTAAGGGTAGCTTACATTTGTAGTGTGCTTTCAGTATATTTTGTACCACTCTGCTAAATCAGAAACTCCATGTAACATCAACTACCTTCAAATAGGTAAATTTGATATTAAACATTACATCCTTCACGCGTGGAATATCTAAAAGAACCTGGTCAGAGAGTATCGGACTCTGACATTAATACGCTACAGAAACCAGGCAAAACATCCATCAAGCTCTCCATTTACCTGGGTATTTATCTATGCTGGAAAATGAACACAAATAATCACTGAAGGAGATGGATGAGAGTAAATTCAACATACTACAGTGAACAGAAGTTTCACATAAAATGACAACTAAAAACGCCGTTAAATATCAGATGCCTTTAAAAGTAACAATCCTTATTCTATGCATAGTAGCACTCTACCGAAAATCTGTGATAGTGTAAATCAGAAATCCAGCTTCATCTTGTGGTTTTCTGACTTGAGGGACTATGAATCACTTATGAAGGGACCCAGGAAAGGTTCATGAGACTAAAAGAAATGCAAACTTACTGTCTGTAGGCTTAACTTGGCTGATCAGGGATGCACATTTCCACTGGAAAAATTTTAAGGATTCACAGGTCTAAATAGGTGAAAAGTCACTATGCTAGAATGCAAGATCCAAAGAATTGAGAACGCATAAATTCTCTGAATTTCCCATGACAACAGCATTTTGACAATATCATTTCCTCTGACAATGTAATTTCCCATGGCAACACCAAGAATTGATGACTACATTTGTTCACAAACCGTAGCAGATGAACAGTTTTCAAACTGACCTGAGGACCTGTTCAGAACAGAATTTTACAATGGCTAGGCATGTGTTCGATCAATGGCATGAGCAGTAGCCCCTGCTTTTTACACACTCTCGCCAGCAGGAAAAGGCACAGCTTGTAGTAAAGGAGGGTTTGGAGAAAAATCCTTTGAGTTCCATTTCATTTCCAAAGATCTTTATACAGCAGTTTAAGATTTTCAGGCATAGATGTTTAGTTTTAGTAGAGAAACCTACATTTCTATACCAAAACTTTCCATGGTAATCAGCAGCAACTGAGAGGTGTGCTGCAAAACCTACAACGGCTCAGATGTAAGTTGGGGGATCCCAGTAAGGGAATATTGGCTCATTGCTCAGCCTCTGGAGTTGCCTTAAAAATAACTTGCTGCTTCTCTTGCTGTGATTAATCACTTGATGCAGTTACGTCTCCTGCTATATCTCGCCTTCTTCCTTGACTTGTTATTAGTCCATGGTTTAAGTACCACTGCCCCTTTAGTGACGCAAGAGCTGAGCAATGTCCTCGTATGAGCTCTGGCTTTTAGTTCAGGACCTTACCAATACTATTTATTTCCACAAAATAATGAAATGAATCTCTTATTTCTATTTCATTATTTATCTGAACTCTTTTTTAATATTGCCATCTCTAGTGAAGGAACATCCTTGGACCGGTGGAATTCATGTTATTAAATCTTTTTTACCATCTTCAAGAAAAAAATAGCTTCCAGATTATGTTTGCCTTTGGAAATAATACACGATTACAAACTCAACCACTTCTTACCCTTTTCATAAATTTTGCAGTTTGAAGTGTTAAAATACCAGGCATTCTGTAGAAAATTCCCTGCCTTAGAAAATGAATGAGATTAGCTTTTTCTAAAATGAGAAATCTCTGTTCTCATAGGAAAGGTGGAATGTAAAGATTGACAAGGCAATAGAGTGCACTAACTGCATGCTGAGTTATATCTGACCTCTCAAACAGCATTTTTGTTGGTCAGCCATCTAAAGACCCCCAAGGACAGCTACACCACAACTGCCTTCTGCATAGTTTGAAAGATAAATGATACAGCTTTTCCTACAGCTTTTCTTGTTCCTCATCCAGGAGATGGGAAACTTTTCTAAAGCACTTAAATTTCAAGTTCGGCTTTAATACAAAAATTGGTGCAAAAAATACATGTCAAAAGATAAAAATGTCAATTATTAGACAACTTCAAATGCTGTGAAATTAATTTTAGTGTAAATATTTTGATTTAGAACCCTAAATTAACCATCTGTTATTTCTGATGGAAAAAACCTGTCAACAATAAAAGCATGGAGCGCTGGAATGCGGAACTCTAGAATAAGTGGGAGTTCTCCATAAAAAGCATTTCTGAGAAATATGCCAAGTCATATACTTACGTCTAAGCTAAGCCCTATAAGCACTTCAATGTTGCTGCTCAGACAACGCCAAACTTCTGGCACAATATTGCAAGGCTCGCTGTCATAAAAGCATTAATGAGTTTAGCATTTTAATTAGAAGTGACGAAAAGAAGTGTCATTATATGCCTTGATTATTCTTATTACCCTAATACCTCACAGCTTATTCTAACAATAAGCAAATTCAGAAAATAAAATGAAAATGCACAGTGTCTTTCTCTTACTCTGATAACATCTATTCCTATTGCTTGGGCATCTTGCCCTTGATACTGTCTTACAATCACCAGATACTAAATCATAATCAGCTTGTGATAAAATAGTTACATTCTTAAAAAATATTCTGATATTATAGGGATTTTCTGGCTGCTCCGCTTGTCCTGCAAACTACAGTCAGAAGACTGATGTTTCTGACTAAGAGAATGACACAGTCCCATGCCTACTACAGTTGGCAAATTCCATCTACTTAAAGTTAACTCTAAAATTCACATTACATTTAGTACAAAGGATGTGGTTTACAAAATAATGATCATATTAGGTGCCTAAAGTAAGGGGGATGCATTTTAATAGCATAAGAATAATTACCTATTTGAAGAGAAAATGTTAGATAGTTCTGTTTTGAAAGTTTACCTCATTCTTCAATAATAAACTGCTCTTTAATTGCAAATATGCATCTTTAAATTACTTTAAAATCATTCTTTCAGTTCAACTAAAGGTCTTGGTATTTTGTGTAAAAAATTTTCTACTAGATACCAAATAGCTAATATGAAGAAGATGATATTTGTCTATATCAAACAGCTTTTATTTGATGGTTTTAGGACACTACTGTTTCTACACATGCCTAAAGAAACTGTCTTATGCTGGTGATTTGTACAACACCTTATTTTAATATTTTACATTACTGTCGATGTTTGACAGGGAGATACCAGACACTGCTGCAGCTTCACCCTGGACAGCTTCATTAGATTGACTGGTGCTCTGTGATGAAGCATTACCATTCAGTGGGTCTGTATTCTGTGTTTCTTGCTGGGCATCGGTGAGATCTTTCTGGTTCGGATCAGAGTTAGTGCATTTTTCTGAGTTGGATTCATCACTCAGAGGAGTGTCGAAAGAGACTACTTGTAGGACGATGGATCTGGGAGGACAGGTTGTACCATCGCTTCCCTGACTACTCTCATTTTGTATCCTTGTTGTCTCTTCCTGTAACTGTGCATCTGTGGAATTTCTGCTTTGGTCTTTTTCCTGTTCACCAACACTTTTCACAAGTTCTTCTACAAAGAGGGAACAAAATATGTGAATTAGATAAGAAGGATACGCCACAATTGTTTGATTTCAGAGTAGAGACTGATAGAGCTGCACATGGGAACATTGTGAACATCGACTTTCTGCATGAGGACATGTGCACTGGTGTGTTTAATATGGGTCAGATTCTGCTCCTGATTACACTACTGCAACTGAACCATAGTGGTCCGCTTTCTGGTTTGCTCTCTAATTTGTACCTCTTCTTTTTGGCCATAGTACAGAGCAAGGAGCATCATCAAAGACACTGTAAGCTGAAGGATGGGAGCAGGAGGACCCCGAGCTGCAGGCACGTCCCCCAGCAGTGGTGTTTGCCACCACAGGACTAGGAGGAGCAGAGCTCATCAGTTCTGCAACAAGGAAAGGGCATGGAGGGGAGCGCCTTGCTGGGGATGGGGGAGGCATCAGAACTGAAGGGAAGCCCTGAAGGAAGCTGGCCTATCAGCCTGGAAAAGTGCAAAATGTCACCTAATACAGAGCTTCAGCTGGAACAAGCTATAGAGGGTTACACGCACACAATCCAGTACTGCTGCCATTGTGGCTAGTGGCACATACAGGATGGAAGGAAGAAATACAGGGGAAATTGTGCTTCAGGGGACAGCAGCTACAGGAGAAAATAATGTTTGTGGAAGGCTCTATCCCTGCTCTATTGCAGAGACTTGGAGAGCAGTACAAATGAAATGGCCCAGAGTAAAAGGAGACACAACAGAAGAGCACAGAGAGGTGGTAGGTACCAGGAGGAACTAGAAGATGAAGAAAACAGAGAACGGAAAGCTTGTGATGGAGGGTGAAAAGTCTGATAAAAAATAACTGTAGCATCTTCATGGAGGGCCTACTTCTCTTGCTATTAGAATCTCTATTTCGTAAATTCAGATTTTAGAATCTGTATGCTACTATAGAAGACACAAAACACTATCAATTTAAAAAGTGAAAGCATTGCAGTTTGAACAACACCTCCACAAAATAGCTGCGTGATATTGCATAAAATATCTAACTTGGGTGTGCACACTGTATTAAGGAAGGAAACCAAGCGCTGAGACATTTATTGAGTTCAGCTGGCAGCTCCCAGAAACTCTGGTTGTGAGCGACCAGTCCGAATCCAGACCAGCATATGACAACTGAAAGACAGGCCAGTCTGTAATCACATTTCTACCACAGTCAGCATTTGGCATCTTCGTCACCTCACTTTTCTGAATCCAAAGAAAGTTCCCCGTGAAGCAC
>NW_009203701.1:9789-10143 GCF_000690835.1 Fulmarus glacialis | reverse complement strand
TTCCCCTTCGCCCTTCTGCAGGCGGGCAGCTGCACGTACGCTTTGCTGCCCGCCGGGGATTTGGTGCCGCAGCTTCGTCCCGCCGCGAAGCCTGCCCGGCGAAGCGGCCGTCGGGTTGTTTTTCCCTTCTTAAAATTTGACGGTCGTATCCTGGGAGTTGCTTTTGCGTGAAATACGTTCCCTTAAGCGGGCCGCTTGTGTTTCGTTTAATTTCTTCTCAGGTAACGTACTTCCGAGTGATGCTGATGAGTCTCTTTCGATTTACCGCTAGAAGGTTGGTTTCCCAAGCGCATTGCAGACTTAAGGCTGCTTCCTCAAAGAAACAGAAGTTTTGCTTGGAAATGGCTCCTCCCA
>NW_009203701.1:0-9778 GCF_000690835.1 Fulmarus glacialis | reverse complement strand
AAGACATCCTTTTGTTTCCTTTAGCACCCCGGATAGGTGTTTAAGCTAGATTTGAAGTTCTGGGAGGTTTCATGTAATAGGCAGAATCTATAGTTTAATTCAAAATGTTTAGAAGAGTGTGAAGTTGATTTTTTTTTTTTTCAGCTGCTAAAATTTATTTTCTATGGATAAAAAGACCAAAACCCCTCGCACAGTTGCAGTCACTGTGGTTGCCTGGTGATTTGTTTTTAGTATTTATAATTTATGCACATAAACGTATGCTAATTAATTGCATTTCCTTTTCATAGTCCTAATGGGTAATAAAACTCACCCCTCATTTCTTTGTAAAAGAATTATGGAGGGCCTCGAGCATTTGTACCGGCTCGGGAGCAGGGTATTGGGTAACCTCAGGAACCTTGTTCAGTCTCGTAATAGTAAATAACCTCTTTTTGTTTGTCTGGGGTTTTTTTGGTTTTGCTTTTTAATTTGAGGATGTGTTTTAATTTGAAAACCATGCACAGAACTTCACAGGTATAATAGGAAAATCCCTAGCAGCTGGGTGGCCAAGGTGCACTTGCTTTTTCTGCCGTCTTGAGCATCAGCGTTTGGCTGCTGTGAGAGACCGGGGTCTGGACTAGGAGGACTTCTGGCTGATCTTTACACATTCACGGGCTCTGTGAGGTTTCATTTACAACAGCAGACGGGGCATCAGAATCATAGTGTTCTCTGCCCAGTTCTATGGTGCTCGTGCTGTGGGTCTTGGGACTTCTCCAGCGACTATCTCCCTTGTAAAAACTTACTTGCCTTTGGTTAAAAAAAAAAAAGAACCACATAGTGAATTATGAAGATCAGGGTTGTGATCAGCAGCTTGAAGTCCAGCTGGAGGCCATTTGCTGGTGGTGTACTGTAGGAGTCAATACTGGGGCCGATACTGTTTAACACCTTCATTAATCATCTGGATGATGGGGCAGAGTGTACCCTCAGCAAGTTTCTAGGTGACACAAAGCTGGGAGGAGTGGCTGATACGCCAGGGGGTCATGCTGCCATCCAGGGGGACCTCGACAGGCTGGAGAAACAGGCTGACAGGAACCTCATGAAGTTCAGCAAGTGGAAGTGCCAAGTCCTGCCCCTGGGGAGGAATAGGCCCATGCATCAGGACAGGCTGGGGCTGACCAGCTGGGAAGCAGCTTGGCAGAAGAGGCCGTGAGAGGCCTGGTGGACACCAAGTTGACTGTGAGCCAGCAATGAGCTCTTGTGGCAAGAAAGGCTAATGGGTGCCCTGGGCTGCGCTCAGCAGACCATCTCCAGCAGATGGAGGGAGGTGGTCCTTCCCCTCTGCTCAGAACTGGTGAGACACACCTGGAGTGCTGGGTCCAGTGCTGGGCTCCGTCCGCAGTACGAGAGAGACGTGGACTTACTGGAGAGAGTCCAGCAAAGGGCCACAAAGATGATTAATAGCTTGAAGCATCTGACATAGGAGGAGAGGCTGGGAGAGCCAGGACTGTTTAGCCTGGAAGAGAAAAGATAAGATGCCTCTCGAGGCTCAGGGGCACCTTATCAGTGCATAAAAATACCTGATGGGAGGGAATGAAGACAAGGCACTCTTCTCAGTGGTGCCCCGTGACAGGACGTGAGGCAACGGACACAAATTAAAACACACAAGATTCCGTGTGAAAAAAGAAAACATTTTTTTACTGTGAGGGCGGTCAAACACTGGAATGGGTTGTGCAGAGGGAGGTGGTGGAGTCTCAGTCCTTGGAGATACTCAAAACCCACCCAACTGGACACGGTCCTGGACAATCTGCTCTGGATGACCCTGCTTGAGCGGGGGGGGTTGGACTAAACGATCTTCAGAGGTCCCTTCTAACCTCAGCCATTCTGTGATTCTAAAATATGTTGCTTTAAAATTAATATCTGAGGTAAACTGGAAGAGATTTTTTTTTTGCTCTCTTCAGCTAACCTGTTCCTTTTTAATCTTGTTTTTAGAAAAATGCAAAGGAAATTTCCCATCTTTTTCCCAAGTTACTTTACCATGCAGGGAAAAACAGAGGGAATATACATTCAAAAATAAAAAATACAATTGCAAACCTAGAAAATGGGCAAGATGCCTCAGAAGAAAATGTGTTTTCCCAAATTACCTTTATTTTGAAGGTGATACTTTGTAACTAAATGTAAATTTTTTTCATCTCAGGACCTTACCTTACAATTAGGAAGCAAACTGTTCCTGGGTGGTGGTGGCAGCAGTTGTTATCGTGGTAGCATCTAGTGTGGGGTTTTAGTTTAAGGCTCCGTCTTTCAAATATTGAGTATATTCGTAGTTTAATACATGTTGCCCCATGGGGCTTGTTCATATGCATTTTTGAGGATCTCCAGGAACTGCCCTTCAAATTCCAATATACAAAAACTCAGAAACAAATTAGTATTCTTTAGTTGAAGTCATGGGAGGTATATGTGGAAGCCATTTCTGCATGCATAAGTTTACCAGCGCTGTATGTATGGCCTCTTATAGAAAAGTGCAAGAGTTTGAACAGCTGTTTTTTTTTCCTCCCCGCGCATAGATATGGCTGATTTTCGAGAAGTGTTTGCCAAAGCGAAGCATATCGCCATTATCACGGGAGCCGGTGTTAGTGCGGAGAGTGGAGTTCCTACCTTCAGAGGGGCTGGAGGTTTCTGGAGAAAGTGGCAAGCCCAGGTACGTGCTGGTGGCAGGTGTCAGCGCAGCCGTGCTTCTCGGTCCGTCGGGTAGGTGAGCGTGAAGAGTCAGAAGCAGCTGGGTGCCTTAGGGGTGGAGGCTCCCACGGCGGTACGGTGGGGACAGAGCTGTCCCTACGGTTGTGTCTGCAGCTCTTCCCCGTGCTCGGGGGAGGCTGCTTTGTGCAGCTGCAGCTTCTCTTCCGTCATTTGGTTTATCGGTTGTTTGGGAAAAACGATGTTTTTGCAGACAGCTCTGCGACTTTCTACTGTCCTTGATTTCTTGCTGCCTTGCAGCTTAGCTGAAGGGACTTAAAACCGAGAATTATTATTTTTGGGAACAAAACTTTTAAAACGTTTGACACCCTCATTCTTTTCCTACCTCCTGGGGCCTTTCCTGTTTTAAACTCTTAAGAACCTTAAGAATCTTAAGATACCAAAATAACATAATAATAATAATAATAATAATAATAATGACAGAACCAACAATACCAAGTAGTTGTTTTCTTTTAATCTTGGTTTCTCATAATACTCTTTAAAAATGTTTTAGGATTTTTTGTTTGTTTGGGGGGAGGGTTCCTCACAGTCTCTAACCCTGCCACAAGCTCTGTCTCTCTTGCCGGTGTGATCTCGCCAGCGCTGGGAGCCACCGGTAATAATAATAATAATAATAATGACAGAACCAACAATACCAAGTAGTTGTTTTCTTTTAATCTTGGTTTCTCATAATACTCTTTAAAAATGTTTTAGGATTTTTTGTTTGTTTGGGGGGAGGGTTCCTCACAGTCTCTAACCCTGCCACAAGCTCTGTCTCTCTTGCCGGTGTGATCTCGCCAGCGCTGGGAGCCACCGGGGTGGGAGAGGAGGGGGAAGCAGGCGCTGCGGGGTGGAGTGGTGCAGCGGCGAGCACCAAAACGAGCGAGTTTTGGTGTAGGTGCCTCGTGAGCCTGATCCTGCGTGGTGCCGCAGATGTTTCAAGTAACTGTCATACTGCCACTAACTGCTACCCCGAACACTGCAATCGCGTTTGCTTTCTTTATGGTTTTTAATGACAGCATTCATGAAAGATATAATGAAGTTAAAAAGGGGTCAGAGAGATAAGTTTTTCAAGATGGTTTGAATCTAAAGATGCATTTTTCCTTTCAGTGGTTATCAATTCAAATAAAGCATGCGTGTGTGTGAATGCCTGGTCCTTCTGCACCAGAAAGCTTGCATTCAGCATTTTTGTATCAGTAGAATTGTGCATTGAAGCATCAGACTGAGCTACTCCTTGTTTTAAAAAAAGATGAGGCAAAATTGAAGTTAGTGCGAACAGTATAGCCTAGATTTTAGCGGCACATAAAAGACAAGACATTAGACTTTGGTTTTGATGATGACTGTAAAATTTGGCTTGTGTTACACTTTAAATTAAGGCAGAAAAGAAATTGCTAGCAAAGGGAATACATCCACACGATGCTGAGTTTTATGGCTGCTGTGGAAAAGAGAGTTTTGAATGCCAAAAATCGTGTGCATCGAAGCATCTCATCTTCCTTTGTGCCGTACTAAACTCCTAATGGTTTGGTAGAGCAGCACAGAATAAGGTTTGAGTGTACTATGTAAAACCATGTACCAGTTATTTCCTCATTTAATAAAATACTTTGATTTGTTGTCCTCGTAAGGGCTATTGAAGTATATTCCTGTCAACTGCATCTGGTTATAAATAACCTGCTTTTGATTATCTGTTACGCTGGTAGCAGTGTAAGTGGCAGTATGCTAGCGGGGCTTCACCTGGGGAGGGGATTTTCTTGCCCTTTTGTTGGTAGAATGAGTGGTTTTGTCTTTTCCAGGAGCTGGCTACGCCAGAGGCTTTTGCGCGAAACCCTTCTCGTGTATGGGAATTTTACCATTACCGCCGGGAAGTGATGTTGAGCAAACACCCAAATCCTGCGCATATCGCCATTGCGGAGTGCGAAAGGCGACTGAGCAAGCAAGGAAGGAGTGTTGTGGTCATTACTCAGAATATTGATGAACTACACAGAAAGGCAGGCACAAAGCACCTCTTAGAAATTCACGGTAAGAATCAGCTTACCTGTCTGCTACAGGCCGGCAAAACTGGGGGCAAGAGAAAGCGGGATAAGTACTGGGAGGAAAGAAATTTGTCTTTAAAATGGTAATAACTTGCATGAAGTTATTCACAATGTCACCCCGTTCTCTTTTGGACGTTGTTTCGGGTACTTCATAGCCTCCCTTTATTTGTCATCTTTATTTTTTAATGGCTTCTGGCAGTACACAGGAACTGGTTCTCCCTTCCCACTTGCTCGGTTTTGCCTCACATCCACTTGAATACATGTGGATAGGGACACTTGGCTGATTTCGCTTAGGAAAGGAGAAAAGAATCCATTGAGGACTTCTGCTCTGTGGTAGTGGTGGTGCCACACTGGTATTGCTGCCAATAAAAGGTGCACTGGCAAGACTGGTCTCGCCAGCCCTGGTGCTTTCTGCTCTGCTACCTGCCGCTTTCCCTTGGTCCTGTCCTGTCCTTCAGAGACCCACCTGTGCCGTCCTTGGCTACAGGAGGAAGAAGGGGCTGGAAACAGCTGAGATTCCCTTACCTTTCTCTCCTACGCCCAGTGGCACTCCCTTTCTCTTCCCTGTAGGTGGGGCATTCCTCGCTCCCGCAAAGTGCCAGAGGAGCACAATGCAGGTGCAGTGCACGGGGGTCAGCGGGACTTTCGGATCTGAGGAAATATACAGGGGTGGAGAGAACGAGGGTGAGGAGGCCCTTCTCCATCCTTTGAGGTGCCCCCACTCCTCCTTCCTCCACCCTGCCGCAGAGTGAAGGTCTCCCAGGACAAAGTCCCATCCTGGTTCTCCAGCACTATGGTGCTTCTTAACTCTTAAGTATCACGAAAGGTTTAAATTTTCCCACCGCTGCTTTGTGATCTGGACACAGGAAACCTGCACAAATTGTTTTGCAGTTGTGGATCCAAGGGTAAAGCCTTGGGTGTAGTTTAATTTTGATTATCCTTATTCTGTACAAAATAGAAGCAATTTTAAACTCTTGGTAATATTGCGCATCTCTACAGCACATTAGTAACTCTACAAAAGTCTTGGGATTGGGGAGTTTGCATAAAACAAAACAGCATTAAACACCATTTTTTTTTTTTAAGAAAACGTTTCTATTTTAAGGGGAGAAACAATAAGCAGAAATCATATCCCTCAGTAATACCTTAAATAATGATTTTCTTCTGAAATACTGTTATGAGGCTGTGTATTGCTCATGTGGTGAGGTAGAACAAGGTGACAAATCATAGCTTAGAGGGACTGTTGCTGTTGTTCACTGCGGTCTTGCAGCTTGAAAGGGCTGCGTCTGTCTTTGCTGGGCCTGGTCTGTGCTTAACTATGACACTGGTCACCTCGGGTTGCTGAACAAAAGCGTGTGTACGCGCTGCGTAAATAGCGTCTCGTTCATAATGCTGCCAGCTCTCAACACTTGGCTGTTACGTTCATGCAGTAAGTTACCCATAAGGTATAGTCTTCAAAGTCAAAAAAAGGCCGTCCGGGATAAACACAACCACTTGCTTGTGCAGCCATGCCTCAGAGCAATTGCTTGATCCCTAATGTTTTCTTTTTGTGCGTTTCAGGTAGTTTATTTAAAACTCGATGCACCAACTGTGGAAACGTGGCTGCGAATTACAAGAGTCCAATATGCCCCGCATTGGCCGGGAAAGGGTAATACGTCTGCCTTGTAAACGCTCTGTTTTCTACTTTGCCTGCTGTTCAATAGAAAAGGAACCATTTTAGGAGCATACAGGAGTTTCAGCCAACCACCTCATTTTCCTTTAGTAGTATTAATGCTTAAATTTTACACAACTGTTTTGAAACCTCAGTATACTGTTTGGTAACTTCAGTGAGAGCCCGTGGTACCATAAGTCCTGTGAATGAATAACAAGTTAACCTCTAAGTTAGCACAACATTATATATGTTTTAATTAGAACAATTTCAGATGGTCTGAAACTCTCATATTGGACATCAACTAATTGTACTCTTTGAGAATGTGTGTTTACTCCCATCCTCTTCACTTCCGGGTTTTTTATTAAATCGGACGCTTATTCCTTAAATTGGACTGTCATCACTTGATAGATGGATTGTCCTCTTCTGCATCTCTTGAGCACCCAGTAGCTTTTGTCCTTCAACTCATCAATAAGATTCTCATGACTACAGGTCTCAAAATACAGATGTGTGAAACAATCAGGAGGGAAGCATCAGTTCCCAGGATTTCTGCAACATAAAAAGTTGCAGAAGAATCCTTCAGTCTCCTTTGTCTAGCCATCCTCTTTCTTTCACCATTTAAAAAAAGGGGGCGGGGGGATGGGACAGGCATACACTCATAGATTTTTAGGGTTTTTTCCCTTTGCATTTCACCAGATCTTTAGGTAGCTACATAAATATTTGTTGTGCCTTTGACGGGCACTTTGACCAGCTTATTACAGCTGCTTAGCTCTGGGGTTATTCTGGACAAATGCCTGCCTGCCCTCTGTGTGGTGTTTTAGGGTTGTAGTAGGTGTTGAAGTTGGCTGAAGTTGCAAAGATTCCTTGATTGGGGAGTGTGCTTTAGAGAATACTAAGTTTTTATTAATATATAAAGTGCATTTTGAATGATTGAATTTTGTAATTCAGCGCTCCAGATCCTGAAACGGAAGACGCCACGATTCCAGTTGAAGACCTTCCTCAGTATGTATGGACTGCTTTGGTTTTTGCTGTTACCTCTTCATGCTTTGTGCATCTCAAAGGCTTACGTTACTGTTCACGTAGTTCTGGAAGGACATGGAAATATTCTATGGGAGAAAAAGACGTGGGACTTTGCCCCAGAGAACTGAATCTAAATCTAAACCTGGCATTACGGGGGACAGCAGACAACAGGAGCATGTACTAGAAGTTTACCGTGATGCTAAAGGGATCGCATGCTTGTGTACTTGAGCATCAAGCTGAAACATGCCTAAATTCATAGGGTTTGTAGTAAGTGGAGTAGTAGGGGAATTGCAGTAAGAAACAGTAAACGTTTTGTTACTTTGCAGGTGCTACCTACTGTTAGTCAGTCTGGAATACTGTGCTGGGGTACAGCCACTGCATAGCTCCTTGCAGGCATTAAGTATGCCATGGTGCTTTTTTATAACGGCTGAAGCTTTGCCTTAGCTAGTTGCAGATGCAAGAAGCCACTGTATTTTTCATCTGGTTCCTAAGGAAAATAGGCTAACGTGATGCTTCTGTCTTTCAGTTCACTTTCTCCTTAAAAACCTGTTGGCCAGTTTGTTAAAGTTGATGAAGGCAGAGGTCTGTAGCACATACTGTGCTTCATGCGTTTCAGGAGCTGAATAAAGGAAAGACACAATTAAGTATCTGAGTTGAACAACTGTTCTGCAACCCGTTCTGTGTGACCGGGCAGCATGTGTGTACTTCCAACACGCGTGTAGCACGGCATCAGCTGCCTTCTGTCCAGCACGTGGTAGAGGAGGGTGTGGGGAGCGCTGTGGAAGAGAAGGAAGAAAGAGCGAGGGCAGATAAGACATGTCCAAATGAGAATGAAAACTGCTTTGCCGTTTTGCAGGTTGAAACGTCCACGTCAGGAGCATAACGCTGTCCCTTTGTCATTTTTAAACAGGTGTGAGGAGGACGGCTGCAATGGGCTCCTCCGTCCCCACGTTGTGTGGTTTGGTGAAACGCTGGATCCCGACATTCTCACAGAGGTTGAGAAGGAGCTTGAGATATGCGACCTCTGCTTGGTAGTGAGTGACGCTGTTGTTACCTAGCCTCTTAACCGCGGGAAAGCCACGCTGAAGAGGTTGCACCTCCTGGATAAAGGAGGTGCATCTGCACTTCCCGAGGGAGCTAAAAGTGCCCGAGGGACTCTCTAGTGTCAAGTGTAAAACATTAAAAGACCATGAAGTTTGAGAATTTAGGTATACTACTCAGAAGTTAACAGGTTCGGCATGCATACATCTTACTCAGCTGGCATCTGCAGTCTTTATTTAGTGTAGACAGGTGTTAGAGATTCAAGTGTTAGAGGTTAGCTAATATTTGAATTTCTCAAACAGTGAAAAACAGGATTATTTGGATGGTCAGTTTAAAAAAAAAGTAACAAAAAGTTGTAAGAACGTAGCTAGCTGTTATCACCTGCTGCTTTTTTTGTGAGGTTGTTTACATGCCACGTAGGTTTTACATTGCTGACCAAAACGTTTGCTGAGAATATTGTGTACCCTTCAGAAAACAATCTCAAGTAACAGAAGGGACATCTTGTGGGTTTTTTTTTTTCCTGAAAGCAAAGTCTGCCATTTTGTTTCTGCGATATATTTGTTCATCTACAGTTACAATCCCCAAACAGGCTTCTTTGGGTTGCATATCAGAGAAGCAATTCCTGCTTCTTACGCTATGTTAAATAGCTACATATGCAGTGACACTAAATACAGATATTGATTTGGTTTCATTTCTGTAGGGATCTTCCATGCTTTAGTGGTTTTGCAGATCCAGTGTTCTGAGAAGGGTCCTTACCGTGTGGGTTGGTTTGGTTTTTGTATGGGCCTGCTACACTCGTGATTTTTTGCCCTGTCCCTGCAGGTCGGGACCTCCTCCGTGGTGTATCCTGCCGCTATGTTTGCCCCTCAGGTATCCGCCAGAGGAGTGCCAGTTGCAGAATTTAACATGGAAGCCACTCCTGCTACAAATAGATTCAGGTAAAGCTGTTTGGTCTTAAACTAGCAAGCTTTAGCCTTCTCCATCTTCATTATCTTTTCCATTGGGTTGCTGAAATGCTTAGAAAACTTTTTAACAAACATGATCTAGTTTCCTCCCCAATGTTTAAGAAATATTATTTTCTTCTAGTAAGTAAGAAAAGATGATTGTTCTTTCTTGGTGGAATTAACTTACACTGAAGACACAACTATATTTTTCCCAAGCATGAAGCTGAAGCCTGTCCTTAGGTCCTAGGTGACCTAAACCCCCCCTCCCTCGGTAGCAGGACTAACTAGCTACCTGCGTGTCAAACGCACTCGGGCACTGCCAGAAAAAAGCAGCGTGCGCTGGTCGTTGCCCGCCCCTTCACCGGGCTGCTTCCTTCCAGGTTTCACTTCCC
>NW_009203700.1:284-39889 GCF_000690835.1 Fulmarus glacialis | reverse complement strand
GGCTGCGGGGTCGCGGCGCGGCAGGGTCGCCCTCCCGGCCCCCTCAGAGCACCGAGCAGCCCTCTTCCAAGTCTTCCAGCGTTTGCTCGGCAGGCGGTAACACCTTTCTGATGAAAGAGCTGTTTTGCCAAGAAACCGCGTAACGCCACAGCAGGAGCCTGATGCACCGTGAGTGGAAACAGTGATTAAAGAGCAGCTGGGTATAAATCACTGATTTCGCTTTAACAGAAGTACAAGGTAAGGACACAAAATCCTTCTGAACAGCAGCGGAATTTGGACTTTTATCGAAGAACTTGGTATTGCCTGACTGAACATTGTCAGTTTAATGATACAAGAAAAGTCCTCGACAACCCAATGTAAACCATCTCATTTTGCTGTCATTTAAAGTAATATTTTACTTTTCATCATATTAGAAATGAAGGCACTATAAAATAAAGAATGCTGTATGTCCTTAAGCATTAAAAATAGAAGTAACAAATATTTGAAAGGTAACTGCTGTATGCTGCAATCTTGGTGGGATTTGTAGAGATAGAGTTTCCAGAAGGGGGAGATAAGCTTCAATACCTCTTTTTTCTGAAGTATTTAACAAAAACACACATTTCTCCTGTAGGAATGCATGTCACAAGACATTGAGCCATTCACGCTAGACTGCGCAGAATCAGATTTTTGTTTACACTAAACCTCTTCATGTTGCTCTGACTGCAGTTACCTCTGCACTTTAAGCCACTTCTGCCTTTCTCCCCTTTCCACATCCATACTGGCTGAACAATAGCAGTGAAGTGAGATTCATACCACAGGTCACACTGCTGTCATCAACACTGTCACACACTGTCCTGAGAGCTGGGACTGACATCAGCCGCGTTGCTGAGCTGTGGGCTCCTGCCTTGTGGAGAAGTGCAGCGATACACCCAGCTGACTTCATAAAACGGCTAGTAAATAATGATGGTTCCCTAAACCCGTTGGGAAAATTTATGGAATGACGTAAATCCTTAATTACAACAATTGCTTCTGTGACAGCCTCAGTGAACATCCACGAACACGCACACGCGGAGGCTTCGCTGTGCAATTGTGCGCCACTGCCAGCAAACCCTCCCGCGTCTGGTCCAGGTTGGTGGCAAGACTGGCAAGATGGTAACATTCTTCTCTGTCACGTGCATGTTCACACAAGCATTGTTACCAAGCGGCTGGGCATCCCCAGCATCAATACGGGCTGTTGCTAAGGCACGTCCCTTCCCAGACTGCCAAACTTCTGTGTTACAGAATTAATTTCTACAGGCAAGGTGCGATAGCTGGGGCACACAGCACAGCACCACTGTACACCTTCCTAATACAATTACTCAGTATTTTAGATAACAAAATTTGCACATACATCCATATGCATTTCCCCACCTGGATTTGCTCACCATCAGAGTTTGGGTCTGGGCTAGAAGCTTTTAAATCCCAAATGGCTGGCTTTGCCAGGGGAAGCAAACTGAGGAGTGCTGTAAAAGAAGGTCTCAGCAAATAATGGTGAGATATCTGCGTTGAGCTCTGGTAAGTGCTGTGCAGTTCCTAGCGCTCATTTGACTTGCAATGTGCATTACCATCTGGAAAACAGAAATATCAACATCCTCCTTAGCCTGCTTCAGTCCCAGCAAGCCTTGCCATCTGCTAGGCTTATGCTCTGTGGGCTTTTGATGTATTTAAATGCTTCTGAGGGCAGCAACCATTGTGGAATGCTGGTGAGATACTCAGATTGAATCAGAACTACTGATCTATTTTGACTTAAATACTACCTGGAAAAAAGGAGCTGTTGTAATAAACTTGCCGGAACATCTTCAAACCAGGATCCATATTACGTCAACTAGTGATTCTTTCAACTTGTCCAAACTACCATATGATATAGAATTTATTTATATGTGGCTTTACAAACAAAGCCTTTACATCGGCAAAGATGATGAGGTACATACATCCGCCATTTAAATGTCACTAAAATCTTCCACACGATCAGTCTGCTGCTGCACAGCCCAGGCAGGCTCATGCAAGGTCCCTGTGGCACCACTCGTGCACCATACACAGCAGATGCTCACACCACCAGGTCCTGCCACGAGCGCAGTCTCCCCGCTGCAACTTGAGCTGTTTCCCCCCTCTCAAATAGCTTCTCAGCCTCCCAAAAACCAGCCACGCAAGCCGGGAGAGGACGATGTGCTCATACACATACATGTTTCCATTCACCTCAGCTATAAAATGTTTAAATTCTAGGGGGTCACTGCCCACTGGGTCATTGGGTCTCTCTGCCTTTCTTGTGCAAACTTCCAGTTTATGAATACTCTTTATTACAGCATTGGTTTGAATTCCACCAGTAAATAATTGCTATTCATTCCTTGCTCTTCACAAAGTGAAACAACTGCAGTAGGAAACAACTGCAGTAGGAAAGATTAGGAGCATTTTATCATGGTTTATCATTGCCCATGGTTAATGCAGAGCCTGGGACTGAAAGGCAAAGTCCATATTCCAAATCTGGTAGAAGAGAAGCAGATCTGGTAGAACAGACCCAGATCTGGTAGAAGAGTCTCCTTACACAGTGAGAAGAAGCTTTAACCACTCAGAAATGGATTCTTCTCAGATGGGAACTATATTACTTGTGATTTTCACAACCAGGAAAACCAGGCTTAGGTGTCTAAGTATTACAGAAGGTTGAAGGCTGAGGATCCTGAGCCAAAAGAGGCCCAGTAAGGTAAGTGCCAAGACCTGGACCTTTCATCTGCTTTTAACTCTTATTGCTTTATATATTTCCCTGTTCTGGCGATGTCTGGGGATTTTAACTTTGATTGGCAGTCCTATCTATGCATTGCTTTGGGGAACACATGCGTACCCCAAGGTAAGCAGCAGAGAGCTCAGGGTTGGCACTGCAGTCCTCAGCATCGCAACGCTCAGGATCTTTGCTGATCTACCCTTGGTGCTTTTAATTGTGGAGTTCCCTTTATTACTGATATTTTAGGGTAAGTTGTAAGCTGGTATAAAAGGCTGAGATCAGAGAAGACTGTTGAATTTCTCAAATGGCTCTTTGCAGCCTGCCTGTCTGATCAAGGAAACAAAGAGCCGTCTGTGCTGCTGTAGAAGAAAACCAAAGTAAGAGCTCTCAGGGAAATTTATTACAGGTTTAAGAAATAGATTTCATTTTCTTCCACAAAAAAAAAAAAAAAAAAAGAATCTTTGGAACTGCATAAAAATCAATGGGATTGTGGCCTTGGTCCCTTCTAACACCTTTTAATTTAAACATATTATTTATATAGCATGCTTAATATTTTAAAATAATCCAAAACTTCTCTCCCTCTATTTTGTTGCTTTACTAGCACAGATACACCTATCTAACAAATCTTCCAGCAGCTTCTACATAAACATGATAAGCGTGGCATTGCAGTCACAGCAGTGCTTTGCAGGTACACATATTAACATTTGAATCTTAAAAACTAGTTTGGGGCAGATCTTTAGCGGATTGTAACGCTCACTTATGTCCTCTTTCCACCTTTGAGAAAAGCTTAAAAATGTAAGTCATATCAATGTTCTACTTGCTGAGACTCTATACCTCCAGGTGACAGTCAAGTCATGCTAACAGTTCACTATGCAAGCCGTGGAGAAAAAAAACCTGATCATCTGAATGACAGCCAGAAAGGACAGGCAGAGGTTAGAGCATAATAACGGAGTGCGTCAAAGGCAAGAGGGGTGTAACTGTCAGGAAAGCACATGCTAACTCCTCGGAGGCTTGTCTGCGGAAGAAGATTCCTGTGTCCACGTAAAGGAGGATGGCATTTTTTGAGTGTGAGAGAAGAATCCTGCAGTTAAGTGTTAATTCTTGACTTATGAGTAAGCACATGGCGCTTCTTAATGTTACTATAGGAAACATTGTATTTTTGTACAGTAGAAAACATTAGAGAGAGGATTAACACTTTCTATTACTCAGATTAATTAAGTTTTCTATCGAGATAAACCTTTAACATTGTTACCAGCAAGTCAAGACCAGGACATAAGTCAGATACCAAGGAGCTCATCTTGTGGAAACAGCTCCTTTCATAGCCTGCTGGGGCTTCTAGGCAGATCTTTTTTTTCTGTCCAAGTCATCAGTTGATTTCTAGTTGCATTTCCCTATAGCTGTGGCTTTTACAATAATAATGGAAGCATTGAATATTTTAAACTAAACACCACTCACAAATTGTCAGACGGAGTTAGATAAACTTTAATAAAACTATCTGGAAGAACTGTCTGCTTCACTGATAAAGGGTAACTCAGGATATCCAGACATTTCCACAGTGTAAACTTCATGATGAAAAGCCCGTACTGAGACCTGCTTTCATTGATGGCTGGCTGCAAATGTCTGCTTCTGAAGGAGCCTGGTCTGTAGCTCCGCAAGACTCTCTCCCAAGTGCAGCCGGCGCAATCCTGTCTGCAGTCATGGAAATGTTTGGACTGGAAGGGGCGTCTGGAGCTCGTCTGGTCGAAGCAGGTCCAGTTAGATTGGGTTGCTCAAGGAGTTGTGCACATGGTAGAACAGGAAAATTAATTCAGTCCAGTTTTAAGTTAAATTCTTGAAGAAGATGGTGATTATAGACAGCAGAATAAACGTACAGGGGGGCCTCCAGTGAATCAGCATGTGCGAGGTGAGAGCTGAGGCTCAGGAGAAACATTTGCACATTAGAGTAGTTGTGAATTAGTCAATGGTAGAAAAAATTACTTGGCCGTCTCATTGAATTCTCAATTAATAGAAAAGCCTTTTGCGGAACAGAAAAGCTAACTTTCCTTGAATCCTGCACTAGTAAATAGTTATTAGGATGTGAAAATCAATGCTTCAGAGAGGAAAGCTTCTTCAGTGAAGGGAACAATCTTGGGTTTTCTGCACCATTCATCAGGTGCACTGCCACAGATCTGTCCTTCCAGTTTTGGAAGATAGTACCTTGAATTAATGGTAATCCTAAAATTAAAGGAATGGACTTGAACTTTGAAATGTCTATTTTTATTTGTACCCAGCAAGCCCTTTGAAAAGGAATTCCTCAGGCTAAGCGAGGCAGCAATGAGGAGTGGGCTGCAGGCTGAGGAAGGGCTGCGTAACTTACAGGGGTGGCTTACAGAAACCAGCCACCATAGCCGGCACACACAAAAAACACAGAAACCTGTGGGTGCGAGAGGATTTGGTCACAGAAACAAAAGAATCAGCCCAGGATGCTCAATAGCTTCCTGTCTCAGAGGAGGGACAGAGAGAGAGGGGCAGAGCCACAAGAGCAATGACAGATCTGAACATGCATGGTCGCTGCGGCTCTGCCTGTTGAATGTAGTGGTGGAGCCTGGAGCCCACGGCATTCCCAAGATCCGGCTTCTCACATCCACACTGTCCCCCCAGGTGGCCTGACCTCAGCAAAGAAGCGCCATGGCTTGCTGCAAGCAGGGCTGTGGAACTTCTGGGCAGCACCTACCTCATCTGGTCACTGGTGGCCACTGTCACCAAAAGGGCAATGGATTTACAGGGGCTGCTGGGTCAGGCACCGCGAGAGAGGGTCACGACGAGGGGTTCAGTGGGGTCATCCCATAGCTAGCCCCAAGGATACTTCAACAGATAAACTCTTGCATTAAAATTATCGTATGTGCTAAAATAGAAATCTTATTTGACTTGCATCAACAACTGACTAGTGCGATGGCGCTGGAAAGGATAAAGCACAACGCTGAATCCTGGCTCATGTGGAGATTAAATTGTGCTTGGCCAGAACAGCGAAAGACCTACCAGGTTCCTGTGAATAAAAATATCTTTTCAAGTCTTTCTTTGAGTTGTATTTTTTACAGCAGTTGCTCATCTAACTATGCTTTTGTGAGGCATGACTTTGTTTCTAGTGTGGTTTCCTTACTTCTGTCCTCGTAACTTTGCTGTAATTACAGCACCTCTTGGTTGATTAAAAATCTCATTTATGAGTTCACAATTCCCCATTGCCAAGTAGAGAAACTTCAATAAGTGTGCTCTAAAAATATCTAATGCTGTTGAGGTTATATTAATTTAAAAGGCAAAGTCCTCCCTTCTTTTTTTTTGGGTGTGCTTTCTTGGTTTTTCCTGCTGGCTTGGTCACTTTCCATTTCTCTCTACAGGGAACCTCATCCCGGCTATCAGCTTCTCTCACAGTGTCCATTCTCAGGATGATCTTGCCTACTAAAATCACATTTTAAGAAAAGTAGCTCCAATTAATTTCCGTGGTGAGTCCTGACTTCAGGCAGCCCAACACATTTGCACCTCATCTGCTCAGTGGCATGTCACACCCCTGTCAGTGACATCTCTTCATGTTTCACAGAATGATACGTGTCTGGATTGTTAATCCCTGTAGTGCATCCACTTGTTCTTTAGTTGGAAGTCTGGATCGCAGCCCTACCTGCAGGAATCTGGAAGGAGAGCAAGTCCAAGAGAGGACTGTGTCCACTGGGCAATGGCAGGGACTCAAACCCCGTGCCAAGAAACCTGTTCAGCTGCTTCAGCATCCTCAAATCCTCCGTCTTCAGCTGGGTCTTGCATGCACTCTCGGGTAGTAGGTATGATACTACTAGAGCTGGGTCTGGAGAGAAGGCAGCTTCCAGCTAGCTTAAGTGATCAACTAATTAAATAACTTACTAATAATTTTCTCTAGGACCTTACCTGGCAGTGACTTATTTTTGTCCCCATGTCATTTCTTGTTATCCAGCTTTATGTGGTCAAGCAGAGCATCAGAAAGATAAACTGGGATGCACATTATCTTCATAAAAACATACTTTGCTCATCCTTCATACCCAACAAACATGGAACATACTTTTTCCTGTTAAGATCCCTTTCGTGGCCGTGTCTAATGATCCCACCATCATCTCTGTAACTTACAAACCTACTTCATGGAAGTAAAATTTCTTCTGGCTGTTTCTCTTCACCTTGTGTGTCAAGAGTCCTAAAACATCAGTGTATTCCTCTCCACTTAAAACACCTGATGTTCGCTCGGGACTATACTGCCATACCTGAGAGTATGCTCTCTAGGCTGGAGATCAGTGTCCCTCCAGTTCCCCTATGCCCATTTAGCACTCCCCTTCCACAAAAACTGCTTTCTTCCACACAGCTCTTCTTGCAGAAACTATTCTCCTCTCCAGCTCCTCTTTGTGCTGAGAAACCAGCTGTGAGCCACTTAGTGAAGGCAGGTTTAAAGATTTCTCATATTTGTCATTACTTTAACTAGTAAGACCTCAAACAAAACAAACTTTTATTTTAGATTTAGTTTCGATGAACAAAGTTGAAATACAGGGAATAAGCACTAATGAAGAGCTCAGATATAAATGTCCTGGCTTGCTTTTAATCTTTTAATTATACTTTGCATCTCAAGTGCTTTTTAATAGGAGGTAAAATCCAGTTAATATACAGAAGCGGATTTCATAGATGTACATCAGAAAGATGCTCTGAGCTCCGCTTCTAGAAATACAAAGCCAACAGCTCATGAAGGTGTGGTATAGGTTACCCAACATCTTTATTTTTAATTACAGTTAAACTTTAGTCCATTAAAAAAATAGACAGGGGACAAAAATAAGAGTGAAAGAGTGAGTGCAAAAAAGGTAATGCACAGGAAATAACATTTATTCTCATGAGACACTCAAATACCTTTGGTGCCAGCCATCTAAATTACTGCAAATACCAGTGGTTAATACTGGCAGAGATCTCTATCCGTGAATGCCGCCAAACAGAGAGCGGTCAGATACCTTCAAAGACTGATTCAACAAGCGGCCAGTGTCAAGGGAGGGATGTAGCATTTCTGCTTTGATGTGCAGCGATCCGAAATTGCCCATTGAGACTGGGTGGTCAAACTTCAAAGGAAAACGTGATTCCTCATCCTATTCAGCTACTGCGTTTTTCAGTGCTTTGTAGAACACTAAACTTGTTTTTATTAAAGTTCAACTTTTCATATTTAAATATTTTTTCGCTTCTGAAATTCAACTACATTTGACCATCTTTAAATCAAGTATATTCTGCAACCTGTAAAGAAACAGGACCTACAGTTCTCTCTAAATCAGTTGAACAATGGGCAAAGAAAAAAGTATGATGCTTCAGATTGTTAATACTCCATACCTGAACTGTTTTTTTTGAAGTTTAAAAAAGCGAACAGATTAAAAGATAAATACCGCAAATATTTTTCTTATTCTCTGCTAATAGCACCTTTCAAATGTTATAAATAGAAACAAAATAACATTTTTTTTCCATATCCTGGGTTAGTTCTGCAAACTTGGACTATTTTTTCCAAATATGTGCATAGCTTTATTTTATACCCTAGGTGAACTTTATCCCAATTTTCACTAAAAAAAAAATAGCAAAATAGGGCAGTAAAATAGAGTATACACAAAATGTACCATAAAACTACTGTAGTAGTAATCTCAGGTGCGGTTTATATCACAAATCAAATATGATTTTGTATGTTAAATTTATCTTGTCCTTTGAAAGATTTTCTATGCAACCTCAAAACTCAACGTAATGCATATTTTGAAGTGATTTATGACAGAGATCCATTAAGAAAAAGAGAAGTAAAAGACTATTTGGCACACCTATTTTAAGGCTTGGAGAAGTCATCAGTATCCTTTATTCTAGCTTTCTGCAAACAAAGCCAGAAAACAAGACTAAAATTGCTGTATCAATTTTTTAAATTGTTGGATTTATAGTGCATCTTTCAGAAGATAGCCAGTCTCAATTAAAAGACTTAAGTTGATGGAGATGTTCCAGTAAGAAGTTATTCTTAAAGTTTAAGAAAAGCCCTTTTAATACGAAGTGTTTATTTTCAGTTTTAACTTTGGTTAGATAACAGACGAAAGCAGATAACCTGAACACCTTTTGTTAGAGAAACTGTTTATGAAGTTCGTTATGGTCCACCACTGTAAGGCAGTCTTCCATACCCTCACTCATCTCTGCACCTCTTCTCTTTCAGTTTCTTTCCCCCCATCATTTTTTGGGCATTCAAATAGCTGTTTAACTTTGCAGTTACTGCTTGGGTATTTCAAGGTTAAAGCATCCAGGGATCAAAGTCTCTTTAGCTGTAAAGGTCACCTTGGGAATTCACATTCTGTATGTTATTTCTGGTACAGCAGCACCGGAACACACAAGTGCTACAGTCTCATTCTACCACTGATGCATTTCACGTCCAATCAATGTTATGATTACTGCTTAGTTAGTATTTCACAGTTCTTTGAAAATGTATCTATTTTTAGGCCCGAAAGAACTCGTTCAGTTTCTCACTCTTTTGTGATTCTCCGTGTTCATGTGAACAATTCCCAGCATTGTTCTGTCTCAGTTTCTCACTTACACAGGAGTGATAAAAACATTGCAATACTTATTACCTCACACAGCTCTAAGAAAAAATACATTAAAGTGTCTTAAGTGCAAAAATACTACAGTAATACAGCAACAAACACACTACATCTAGTTATTAAGAAATATCAACTCAGAAGCTCTTACTATACAACAGTGTATTTTATTACTAACAAAGACAGTAATAACAAAACTACTGAACATGTGTATAAAGTTACCCGTTTACAAACATGACTACAAGAATGAAGGATACTTAGTGTGCATTTTCACAGGAGGCTTTTCAGATCTTTCTCACTGTCCTTCTCAGCAGCAAGAATTCTGTATATTTTAAATGCGGAAATTATAAAAGAAACAGCATGTCCTATTTAAGGCAATAAATTACAAATGCTAAAACGCCAATGCCGTACTATAAAGGTAAATACATTCAATTTTTAATGCATGATAGATAAAACAAATAACTTTGGTTTATCTGAACTGTAGTTCCTGTTGATTCAGCATTTACATGACCTTTGTACCACGCAATTTTGCTTGATTGTTCAAAGCATCACCATGAATGCTGCCCAAATTGGAACACAGTGATTTCTCTGCATACTATCAAAATATTGAGAAATATTCTTGTTAGTAATCAAATGCAAGATTCTGAACGGTCTTACAAAACGCATTGACATTTACGTTTAGAAAACAGCAAAATCCTGGCTCCAAATTATCTCAAGTAATAACTCACATGGACTTCACTGGAGCCAGGATTTCTTAAAAGCCAAACGATAAAATTCTTATCCACGTCAGTAGTGCTTGCTCTTGAGAACCACCCTATCATAAGAAAGGCTACATGTATGAAGACCTTTCTGATTTAAAGAAAATATATTGCTGTAGTATATAGAAAATTAAGCTTTGTAGAAAAAGTATCTTGTTTTCAGTAAATATATTGTTAAACAAGCCTGTATATTAATAACTCAAGTTTATTTTCTGCAAGATATTTCTCTACAGAATTAAAAAAAAAAATGAAGTTACTTGCATAGACACAACGTGAAACACACACTTTCACTGCAGCTCAGTAAAAAAACCCCGAAATGTATACTTCAAGATTCTGTCCCCCATGCCACCAGGGATCTGAAGTGTTTTCTTCTTTGGCACGATGCACTGAACACCGCACCAGGAGGGGCTCCGAGAAGCATTTTTCTGAAGCAGTGCTGCATCTAATGCACTATCCCTGTAACAGGATGCACAGATGTCTGACCAGTCTTGCCCCAAATGCACAGTGTGTGGTGTGTGTTATATATGAAGGTACAATCTGCTTTACTCGGAACTAAATAACATTGCCTGATCACCACAGGACTGTTGACTTTAGTAACACCTAACAGAAGCGTGTTAACTTTACCAAGTTTGTACAATACATACAAAACGGTAGTTCTAAATATTGACCTTACGCAGTCAGTTATTTACAAAATTCATTTTTATGTACAAAATAAATCACTATAATTCCAGATTCCCTTTCACATTCAGTGTACAAACTACCATAAAACAGTGCTATAATTGATACATCAGGACACATAATTTAGAGAGTATTTATAAATTTGTGTATCCCTTAAGTGATACTGCTGTTTAAAACACAGTAACAAAAAAGAAAAAAAAATTTAACAAGTTTGGAAAAATATCAAAGATGCAGATGTAACTTTTATGCCTTGAAAAGTAACAGTGCTTTCTAAGCATTATTTTAACGCAATTCATTACAAAGTATTCTTTATGTTGGGAATAATATTTGTTTCTCTCATCTTTTTCTTAAGTTACTGCTAGTCAATCCAGCCATATCCTACAGAACTTCAATTTCCATTATTCCTGGATAGGATTAAATATAGTATATTATTGCTAGCTGTCCCCACAACAAACCTTACATTTTTTAAGTGCAAAGCAAGATATGTGTGTTTTTCAATAAGGCACAGAATATCAGTTATTTCCAGTGTAACACAGAATCTGTATCAGTTTTATACATTGAAAATGTTCATATAAAATTTCAATCTTTCAAGGGTTTGAACTGTTTCCTGAATCCAGCTCTCTTCTGGTGTCTGAAGCTGAGTAGACAAGTAGTGATACGGAAGCTGACTGTGAGACACCAGGTATTTGGGAACAGCTGCTTTGTAATGGAGGAGATTCAATAAAATCGTTTTTAGGAGTTATTCTGTAAGTAATGAAAAACAAAACACAGGGAGTCAATTTTAAGCACAGTGCTTTACACTACAAAAAATACATTTTTAGCAACAAAATTATAATATATCTTAAGCTATATTCCTTTCAAGAGAACACAATACAGTTCTGTATACTTTTCCAAGCATTATTCTTTTTCAGACTTGTCACATCTCAAAATGATTGCATTGCAGTCACAGATTTCTTGAGGGTCACTGTTCAACAATACACAAATATCCTATGAGCTAAGCTCCAGCACTCAATGCTCAAAAGGAAGAATCCTAAAAAAATATAAAATAGCCCATATGCTAAAGATACATGGCCATATGAAATAGTTTGTAAGAATTACAGTACTCTTGACAGCTACTGAGGGTTAACTGTATACTGAGAGTATACTGATTCTTCAGAGAGAAGAAATAGAAAACTTACAAAAATAGTGGTAATACACACAAATAAGCAAAAGATTGAGTTAAGGAACCTTACCTTCCTTCACCTACTCTCTTCATACTCTCAGCCAAACTACTCATATCACATGTGCTATCTGCTTTGCTTCTTTTTTCCACCTGATCCACGGTCAGTTTAGAACTAGATAACATTTGATCCCCACTGGTTTCACCTTCCTCGACTCTTCGGGCTGATGTTCCGTCTGCCTCTATCTCTTTCTCAGATGTCTCTGGAGAGGTTTTAATTTCTGCAACAGTTTCTTGGCTTAAGTAATCATGATTAGTGATTGCTACTGCTGAAGTTCCATGATTTGTTGTGCCACCCGTACTAGTCCCCATCGACTTCGAAATGACTTTCAATCTGTGCGAAGTTGATTTGTAGTGCTTCTTCTTATGTTTAACTTTGGAATTATGCCTCAAGAAAAATTCGCATGATTCTTGCAGCACTCTTCGACTCTCACTGATTGGACTGAAAGAAAATACAAGCATGTAACTGAATGAAAGAGGATAACCTTAAATATAATGTAATATAGCTTCGTACACAAAAATGCAAAAGAACACTAACCAATGATGCAATCTGAGCTGGATGTTAACGAACACAAGGAAAACAATTATATGTGAAAAGAGGACAAAAAAAATCTGATCATAATGGCTCCAAAGTAATTATGTCTGTGGAACAATTAAATAAAGCAGATTTCTACATTTCTTACTTCTGCAAGTAGGTCCAATGACTTCAGTAGATTAATCATCTAAGAGAGGAAAGCAGGATTAGCTCATAAGCAGCTGTATTACCAAATTAACTTTATGTAAAGTAAACCTCATTCAAGTGAAAAAAAAAGGTAAGCATTACAAAATTGACTTCATTATTGCTAAATTCTTATAGCTGAAAGCAGTTAACATCTGAAACATAAGAAAAATTATACAGGAAATGGAAAAAGAGGGGAGAGGGAAAGGAAGCTATAAGCTCACCATCAAGGAATGTAGATGTAAAATAAAAGGAGCTTAAGGACTGCTGCCTTGGGAAATCCAAAGAAATAAAAAGATCTAAAAATACAGTATAATTTATGAGTAACACAGATAATCTAAAATGAAATAATCAAGGAATAAAAAGGAATGGAAAAAATTACAACTACAAGAAATTGAGATGCCATTTATAATCTGTTTAAATCCAGAGATAGGAATTTACTAAAATTAAGTAATAAAACTGAATTATTCTGTTTCAGAAAAAAAAAGGAACAGTAGATTAATACAATAAAAGTGACACTAAGGAGGGTTCAACGAAAATTAATTTTAAAATAAGACAGGCCTGGCAGAGCAGAAAAGCAGAGGATGTTATTATTGCATGACAGTAAACACAGCTAAGTACTGTGCCAAATGAAGTACCCAGACCACGTGAAAGGATCTAAGTTGATGGCTGAAATTTTCCCTCATTTGACTGGAAACCATAGATGTATTAGCCAATGCTAAACACAACAATATGTCTTCTGCTCTATGAAGAGAACAAATCAGCAGAGGAAAATATTTTCTATCTTCTGAGAATGTTGTCAAAAAGTCATTGCATATATAAAACTTCCACAGACTCCAATGGAATTTTGCTGATGCCCATATGCAGCATTTAGACTCTGAAAAAGAAAGGGTCTAAGGACAACATTTTGATTACCTGAGCTATATTTAAGAAACATGTCTGAAATGCAACTCATTTTAAAGTATACACTTTAAAAAACAGGAATAAAAATTTGTTCTTACTCTCTTTTGCGGTTTCTGTTGAAGAAATTGGCCCATTCAGAACAGGTCTTTTTACTTCCCACCCAGAAGACTGGAGATATGCCAACAATTAATGTCAGCAAATATTTCATCAGAAACAAAAATATTTCTGGTCTTGCTAGTGCCTTTGCCTAGAAGATAACAAAGTTTAATAAATGCAAAGAAGAAAATATACTTGTTGATTTATTTTTTAAACACAGAAAAGAAATTATGTAAAAGAGAGGCTTTCTCCTTATGGCTGTTGTTCTTTGTTGAGGCTTGTACTGCGGACAAATGTTAGACATGTACAGTCAAGTCAGACCTGGTTAATGTCTACAGCTGAATACACAGAGAGGAGATTAGTCAGAAGGAAATATTTTTCTTTGAAATTGAAAGGAGAGATAATTTGGGGGGTAATAGTATTAGTAACCATGCTCTTCAGAGACAGTTTGTATGTATAAGATTTATCCCTTCAACTTAAAAGAAACAGTAAGTGGATGAGTTGGGAGTTAATCAGATTAGACAGCATCTTCAAGGAGCCGCAGGGAACTACATAGTAGTTTTCTGTTTATTGCAAAATTAATCCACCTATTTGCAGAACTGGATCATAGAAGCTGAGACATTTAACTCAGTAAGAGATTATTATCTTCTGCTCCCATGCTGCAAATTTAATTTACGTTACCTGGCATATCTGCCAGTCCCATCTATGAAAGTCACTATTTTTGATGGCCAGGTAACATTAGCTACTTAACCTGAAGTTTGTTTTTGTTTGGTTTTGATCTGGCCAATGTCATAAAAGTCTACAAGCTAGCTCAGGTAAGCCAAGGCCGAGCACACCACTTTAAGCTACTCCATTGTTAGCACACACTGTTTATTACAGGGACAGGTCCCATTAAGTATGTCTTTGTGTAATGTTCCCTGTTGCTATTTACCCTTTCCAATAGATTAATTAAAGGCTGAGCTCTTTCTGCCTTATTATGCAAAGCTGTTATACTTAAGCACTACAAAACAAGGATTTTTTTTTTTAAAAAAGCATAAAAGCCTTGTTTTCAACCTTGTATATTTTGGACCGTTTGGGCTGATACAGACCTCAGCGCAAAACCCGCTGAAGACGAAGTGCACTTTTTAAGAGTAGTAATGGAAGCAAAAACAATCAAGAAGTCTGTGAGCCATGCTACTCTCAGCTTACACTGACTTCAATACAGAGGATATAGAGGATGTTTAAGAATGGGGAAGGATCAAGCCTTATCATTCCATAATGCCTGTGTTTATATTCCTCTTTTTAATGATAGTTTATTGCAGTAAAAACATAGATGATAAGTGCAAAGCAATGAAAGATGACATGAGGCACTTGCATTTCTCTTAGTGATGGTGTCTTCTTTTATATTTGTTCTTAAATGGAAAGAAACAAACCACAAATTACTTGCGATTGCAGGGAGTTTTATGTACTTACAAAAGATTTAATCCATAGAGAGTACTGAACATAGGCAGATTTACTTTAAAAGCCTTTCCAAGGAAGTTGTTTTTTAAGAGTCAAATGTTAAATATGAACACCTCCATAATTTAAAGTGCTGTTGGGTTGTTTGTTTTTTTCTTTTTTGTTTGGTTGGGTTTTTTAAAGTTTTCTTCACATTACTGAGCATCAGCCTGCAAATGACAGCTATTGTGGAAAAAATATACTGGAAATTTGTTTTGTAATTTCAAGTGTTTTACACTCCTACACTTCAAAGAAAAAAAGACGAAAGTGATTTTAAATCTACGGTGATAAGCAACATTTTAAATCCAATTTAGACTCAATTTTCAAGAATCATTATTTCAGCTTCAACTGAAATCGATGCAAACTCACCTTAGGTAATTTGATACTGAGCTAAGCACTCAAATACTGAGCGACTACTTTTAGTAATAGATACTGTGAAGAATGATCCTCCCCTCAGCACAATTTGAACATGAAGTTCAAATATCGTAAAGATTATACATTCCCTTTAGAGCTGTGAGTTGGAATTTAGTTGCTGAGTGCTATTAATTTGATTAGTGAAAAATTTCAAAGCAAAAGTATGATACCACCGATTTTGACTTGAAAAGCAACTAATCACTGCAAGTTCTTGAACTGATTACTTAACGTGAAAATAATTTACTAGCTGCATGGCAGATCTGGTGATGCATAAGAGTTTTTGCCAATTAACTTCCCAGTATTATTTATAAAGGAAACTGCTACTTGCCTGATAAGGACAAGGAATATGGTACTGGTTGCAGTGGTCAAATACCCAAGTCGTTTCCCAGATTTTCCGGTTCACCAGTTCATAGACATAACATCCAAGAAGTGCTACAAGTGGCACCAAGTATAAACCACTAAAAACTCCAATTCGGATCATAAATTTCTTTAGCTTCTCCTGGTTTCTGCCATCGTGCTGTATGACTTGCCGCACATGATTTAAAGAAATAATACCAGCTAAAAGAAGAGAGAGACCGAAAAAAACACAAAGGCACAACGGCAAAAGCACAAAGTACAGAGAAGCATCCAGATCGTAGAGACCCACAAAACAAACTCCACTGATATTGTCCCCTTCAACTTTGTTCATTGCAAGGAGCATAATGGTTAGAAAACCAGGTATTCCCCATGCAACTGCATGGAACCACATGGCCTTTTGTGCAATAGCTTCACAGCTCCATTTTCTTCCCGCTGCAAGGAACCAAGTGATTGTAAGAATCACCCACCATACAGTTCCTGCCATAGTGAAAAAATACAAAACCATGAAAAGGACAGTACAGGCTTTGTTTTGGGAGCCAAGAACAACTGTTTCACCAATTTCTAACTTATCATCTGCCTCGTTACAGGCAGTTCTGTTCCCAAGTAAAAATCCGATAAAGTACATTAGAGAGACTATGCTGTAACAGACAGAGTAATATATGATCGGCCTCTCTGGGTACCTAAACCTTTTAACATCAATCAGAAAAGTCAGGAATGTGAAAAGTGTAGCACAAAGACAAAAGATTGAAACTATTCCAATGAAGCTTTTTGCAACATCCAATTCATAATTTTTGAAGTACATGTTGGGACATGGGGGTGCACACTGATCAATTCCTAGAAACTTGTAGCCTTGTCCATTGGTAGTGTGTAGGTGTCGTGGACACCAGAATCCATAATCCCTTCGGGTCTGGCCTGGGGTCTTCTGAGTTCCGTGTACATTTGTGGTTACAGCAGCAGTGGCAGGAACACTCTCATCACAATTGACTAGTCTACATAAATAAACAGAAGAGGAAATATCTTAATATCCCTCATTTTCAACTATAATTATTTCTTAGAAACATGAAAAAAATCTGATTCTAAGCACCGTTAAATTTTGTAGATAATGCAAAATGTGCATTATGTGAAAAAAGTCAGATGGCATTTTAAAAAACAGACTTCAAATATTTTCAGTTTAGAAGACTATTCAAACACAGCTATTTAACTGTTGATCTCTACCTGTTGTTTTATTGCTTATGAAACACTACTCAAATTGCAATTGTTCTTTTAGAGTCTTAAATTCTACTAAACTTTTACATATGTACATAAAAATATTTACACTAGTTGTTTTTTTTAAATCTGGATAACAACAGACTGTTGGAGACAGCAAACAATCTTGTCAAAATGCAAGCTTCAACCAAGAAACAAAGAAAGACGACTGACGGTATCTAGAATTAAATGATTACTAGTATATTATTATTATTATTATAACTTTTTGTGTTATAGTGATATTTCATTGTCGACAACAATAAAACTACCTAACGGAAAAAGACAAAAGCAAAAAACATAAGCATTGTAAAAAATGATCACTATTTTAGCAATTTTTTTCTAGCTCCATAAGGTTCATTTAAAAATGGCTCAATACTCGATTGCTCAAGGGTTTAATTGGACACAATATGTGACCTTTTTATATAGTTAATATAGTATTAGCAGTGTTGGACATATCTTCAAACTAGATTATGTAAGTATAACTCAAATAGGTAAGCATTTACTCAAAATGGGATTTATATTTATATGCATTCTGAGTTTAAGCATATATTTAAAAAAGAACAAGTCTTGCATTCTAGCTTTTAAAGTAAGATTCTGCTATCTCAAAACATTCTCTGTCAAACGCTATTACAAGAGTCCCTCAATGTCAGTTTGCAAGCTCAGCTTGAACTTAAAAAAAAAAACACTTCAGTTCTTTGTTTCTCTGCATTATCATGCTGTCCAAATAAATCCAGACTGATCATTAAGAAAATTGATTCTGTAGCAGATTCTTTCATGAACCATGGGCTGGACCAGTATGCATGGGAACAGCGCGAACTTTATTCACCCATGTCTTAACAGGCATTATGTATGTCTGCAAGAATAAAAGAGTGTGAATCTCAGGATTCCATTTACTGCCCATCCTCATGCCAGCTCCTCTTCCAGGGGCTCCAGCAGCAGGATGTCTGCTGTTGCAAGAACATCCTGCATTACGTGGACTTCCCTGTATCGGCTATTGGGGAGACATCATTTCACATATGAACAGAGCAGGTTAATTTTCAATAAAGGCTAGCAGTAACAAAATAATTTAAAGCTGCAGTGATTCCTACAAAAATGTAATTTGATTTAAAATGTCATTTGAAAGTTATATTGAAAAACTGGATCCACTTGTAGTTTTCCTAATTTTTCAAAACAATTCTTGAAGACATTTGCTGCGCTGAGTGGCACTACAGTTGCATAGAAGTTCACACTAGATGGGAAAAGTTGATGCCTTCTTGTTTTAACTTCAATTTTTCTGCAGAACTAAGGGAAATGGCATTAATGCCATGTGTCATATTCACTCCGATATGGATTTCTACTGGAGATCACGGCACAGGACTATGGTCCCAGCTCTCCCTCAGCCCCATCACAGATTAGCAGCTGCATGGGGATTAGAAAAATGATTTGAATTTCCGCTCAAAGGAGCAGAGGCTCCTTTCCTGTACTTCTTGCCCTGACATGCGTTTAAAAAAACCCCATCTGGCTTTAATAACTTATAAATATCTGCAGTTGAAGGTCAGAATCTCAAGAAGATTACACTGGAGTGTTTTCAATGGTTTCCATTTAATATATATAGACCCATCTGTTCCCCAAATGTAGTATTAACTGTCTTCTCTCTGGAACAGACATGTGAACATATCTGAGAAAAAGGTGAAATTTTAAAAAAAGACACTTTTGGCAGACAGTACAGGAAAAGCAACACAAGATTGAATTTGCACATTTAAGTGGTTAGGAGTAAGATAAGGCTTCTACTACTTAATACTCTGCGTCCATTCAAATATAGAATATTTCATATTTCATTATTTTATGAGCAATTATTTATAAAACCCCTGTGAAGTAAATATGATCATCCCTACTTTAGAGATCAGAAATCAAAGCAAAATCTATGCTGTAACATTTAATACTTTAAATTTTAGGAAACTTACAGTAAAAAGCTTATTTTTGCAGGGATCTGAATACTGAAAAGAATTGCTGCAGAACTTTGTTGCAAAAAGTCATAAGCAGGAAATGGAGGTGATCATTTGAATACTGAAAAAGTTTTAATATAAAAATAGTCCTATGCATAAGCACTGTAGGCTCACCAGTGATGAGGAAGCTACAGCAAGGTGATATTTAACATTTTGCCTCAGATTTTCAACTCAGTCTAGCTCAAATGTGAAAATATCACCCCCCACCACCTGTCAACATGAAAAATACCCGACCTGGTACATTCCAGCTCTTCAGGCCATAT
Source organism: Fulmarus glacialis (assembly GCF_000690835.1). Taxonomy (NCBI): domain Eukaryota; kingdom Metazoa; phylum Chordata; class Aves; order Procellariiformes; family Procellariidae; genus Fulmarus; species Fulmarus glacialis. The sequence continues at coordinate 20,465 of NW_009203700.1, read as the reverse complement.
GATTGCAAAAGTATCCATCAACTGCTTACAGTCAGAATACACTTTCTCACAGAGGCTTCGACAAGGGTGAATCACGTGAATTTGCTCCAGGCAGGCAGGGACAAAGGCTTTGCACAGAAATGTGTGGACGTCTGGTGAACAGTGAAGATTCATAAGCGTAAGAAAAGGCTATGGGGAAGAAAAAGGCTTTGGTTAGTAATTTTAAAAAGATAATTCAAGGCATCAAAACTAACTTTCATCATTATGGCTCACATTTGTTCTCCTGTAGGTTTGAAAAGATACTAGAAAATAGTGTTTGTTCAGCAGTTGTGAAAGAGCAAAACCCGGAGGCCTGAGCAGCGAGAAGCTCTGTTAGCACTTCTAGGCCAGCCCCTGCCCGGGATCTCGGCCAATCTGTAACTATTCAAACCTGATTTTTCCTATTTGACAATATTAGAAATCTGAAAGGTATTATGAAAACCCAAGATTTTTAAAAAATAGGGTAAAACATTAAGTTCCTACATTCACCAGTCAGCTTCTAAATAAGTGCCCTGAGATTTTTAAAGGTGGTCTGTCTCTGTAGTCCCCGTTAGATTACATTTTCAGTCCTAAGTGGTGTGTTGCACTCATCATCATCTTCTCTCATACTAGAGAGGTTTGGGGTTTTTTGATTAATGAGGTCCAAATATCATTATTCCTCACTTTTGAAACACCGCATTTCAAAATCTCAACACGAATGAGAATTTCTCTACCTGTATTACTGAGCCAGTGAATAACTGATGACTGTTCTCACTAGAGAATTCATAGAATGACATTTAATGCAACTCTCTTTCCCCCCCAATTCATTCAATCCATTATTTACAGTGACACAGGCTTTTCTGGGAAAAAACCCAACCTTCCTTCTCTACATTTTACCAACTTTATTATTAGGGAAAATTATTTTAGCTAAAATACCACCATGTGTGCAAACTTCAGACACACCAGTTGTCGGTCATTTTTGCAACTGCTGTGTTGTTGTAAGGGCAGCTTATTGAAGGAAACAAGCAATGACATGCTAAGAGCATCACCCTCCCGTACTTCTAAGACGCATGCCTAAAGCAACGGGGCCAACAGTGGGGAGCGGAGGTGCTGGAGGCTGTGTAAGCAGGCCCGCGTGTTAGCGAGCACAGGCAGAAATAACACTGAAGAAGCCAACCATGCGCCGGTGACCTGTTGGTGACTCTCTGGACACGTGGAGACTAGATCACAGATCAGCTGGGGCCACAAGGTGCCAGGCATTGCCAGGACACAGGGCACGTATGTGGTGCACGACATTTCACCCACGTAAAGAGCGCTGGGGTGGCAGGCCGGTGGGGGTGTGCAGAACGGATCGGCTCCTCCACCCCACTCACCGGGCCTGCAGAGACTGCCCAGCAAAAAGGAAAGGAAGCAGAGAGCGGCTTGTGGGGCGCGCGTGTGCTGTCAGGCTCCCACCCCGCTGAGCAAGCCCCAGCCTTTGGATCCATTGCAGGCTGCTGTTTCTTCACTGTCCTGCCTGCCACGCCAGGCCCACCTTCCCGATCCAGCTCATGAGAGTAAAACAAGCTAATTTAAACACCATTCTGAGGGAACTAACCCCCGGCTGAGGGCGAAATCAATCTGCAGGATCAGCCTATTAACGTAGGCTTTTGGATAAAACGCTTCTTGGATATCAGGAAAAAGGAACCTCTGTATCACACGTGAATAGTCAAATTCATGCATCAGGAGTATTTAACACACTTTGAAATGCACTGATAAATAGGGACACCACATGAAATTTTCAAAGGAGGCAGAATTTTTAGTAAGATCTTTATTTAGGAAGAATTTTATTTAATTCTTTGCCATTAACAGCTATGTATCTCAAATATTCAACAAATGACTGGTAAAGGAAGGATTAACTTCTGAGCCCAGAATAATATCCTTATTTTTGTCAGCTTTTAAGTACCCCAAATATATTTACACCCATACGCCAAGAGCAAGTATTACTACTGAGCATGCAATTTAAAAGGAAAGACCTTGACAAATAAATTTTCCCCTTCAAATCCGAAGGGGGGGGACACACCTTTGTAATAAACATAGGAATGGGGGGGAGGGGGGAGAAGGGAGAAGATAAGGCAGAGCAAAAGTAACAGAAAAATGCTTTATGAAAAAACAAAAAGATGTTGGCACCATCCTTCAGAGCACTCCGGCTGTGTGCTGCATCTGCAGATGCCATTACAGCAGGCGCACAGAAGTCTGATCTCCCTCTGGATGTCTGCTCTGGAGCCGCCTCCTCAGGAACCCAAGACCTGAGTATTTTATGACAAGGAGAGAAGTATAGCTCTAGTATAATGTGCTCCAGTTCCATAAGTTGGATTATTTCCTAAATGCTCCCTACTTTTTCCATGCCATTTTGCCATCCTGCTATCTTTTACATATTATATTTATATATTAGCATAATAATGTTTTACATTTTGATTTCTACTCCTTTCATAATATACTTTGCCTTCTATTTGCCTTGACTATATTTGAACACTGACCTCACATTTCCACAGAACTATCCACAGTGACGACAAAGACTTTTTTCTGAGTGACAGTAACTAATATAATACCGTGCACATCTACTTCTATGAATAGTGGGGGTTATTTTTCCCTATATTTATTACTCTGCATTTACCATCTCTAAATCTCACCTACCATTTTATTGTCCAATTGCATCTATCACAAGACCTTTCTGCAACTCTTTAGTCAATTCTTTTCTTCTTAGCAAATTCACTATCCATCCTTCTTCCAGGTCATTTATGAGTTAGTTGTGTGTCAGAGGTTTCAGTACAGATAACTACGGGGAACGACACTAGTCATTTATTTGTTATAGGACCAAACTATCAGCCAATGATTTCATACCCTACTTTGTGACAAAACATTTATTTATTCCTACTTTTCCTTCTTGTTCTTTAAGTAGGCATTGGAAAAGAAAGTTCTCATTGGGTTACCAGCATAGTTTCTTTAAAAAACATAGGTTATGACCATGTCAAAGCCTTTTTGAAAATTGAAGTGTAATATGCAGACTGAATTACCCCTTTCAACAAAGTTGAGTCCCTCAAAAAAAACTCCAATAGATTTTACAGGCAATGATTTCCCTCAACCAAAAAAACTCTGTAAAATGTAAAACTTTGCCTCAAGCACATACAAATAGGATTTACTGCCTACTTTTACCATTTAAGAACAGCAAAAAAAGTCGTGAATTGTGCCTGAAACTCTGCTAACAATTACATATCTTTAAACGTGGGCTTCACTTCCAGCTAGTCAATTTGGAAACGTTTCATTATAGAAAATAATAGGTCTGCATTTCCTGACGGACCATAAAAGCAAAATTTCACCGAAACCGAAGTATTCACTCCTCCTGCTGGATAGCGTATAATCAAAAAGTGTAAAACCGAGATCACAAGCTCACTGAGAGTATGAATTGGTTGCCTCAAGGCTGTGTTATCTGGATCATGGGTGTCCCAACCACCAACCATTTTTTACCCAAGTGGTTAGCTGGGTAACCTGCACACATGCACATGTTAATGTCTTGAGCATCCAAATCCAAGATTAAACTCACAGATTCACCAAGCTGGTGAATTTAGAATCTAGTACCATGTTCCTCTCCTCTTCAGGAAGGTCAGGATGTGCAGGTGGCACAACAACATGAAAAGGCACTTGGCATATCTAGCATTAGCAACCATTGCCCTGTCACATTGCTCTGTCCCTGAAGGACAGAGATGAAAATCTGCAGATTTGGTGATGGCAGTGCTAAAAATAGAGTGAGACCAGGCTCTTTTAAAACCAAGAATGGAGCCTCACAAAGCCAATACAAGTCCTAAAATATAAATTATCATCTTCCTGCCAATAGGAAAAAAAACCAGCAATATGAGGCAAACTAGAACACACTAACAATGTACCAAAAAAGCCTCCAACAAACTAATCACAACTGTAAAGCCAAAGATGATGTAGTCTGTAACAACAGGAAAAGCGCTGCCTCAAGCAATAGCAGTGAAGAACGGAGGGTTGTGAAATGCAAACTTTCCACTGCGTTCTCAGTGCAGAGTACGAGAGGGGCACGTGTCCTGTAGAGAAACCTCCCAGTGCAAAAGTCTGAACTGAACCCCATGAAGCATACACGTACCCACTGTGGAGTGTGAATACGGTCAAACAATCAAAGGGAGTAGAGCACCACTAGCCAGTGAGAGGAATATCCTCTGCACTGAACAAAACACCAACACCTTACTTAGTGAATCCTAGATTCTTTACAAAGTATGTCTATGTTATATTTTATCCAGAGGCAAAAAGCCAGACTATCTCCAGTTATGGTGTGGTCCTACAAACAATAACACAACTGAGATGAGTGAAAACAAACGGTGCAGAGAACAGAATAAATGGCTAGGTGCAAACATGCTCTTAAACATGCTTTGCCAACAACTAAATTGCAACCTAGAACTGTATGTGAATCTCGTGTTCAGCATGCTTCTCCATGTTCAGCATGCTTCTCTGTTTTGTGCTTAGCAGGCTTACAAGTCCAAGACACAACAGAAACAAGCTCATTATTTCAGGCAGACAGTGCAGATGCTCTATCCTAGCTCATCTCAGTTTTATCTAGAGAAAAGTACTACCAGAGATGATCAGATGTCTCTAGGGTTGGGACGTGTAATAACCACTGACATATGTCAAAACAAGTAAGTGAAAATGTTCTCCTGTACTCTGCTGATTAATGTCACAGAAATATTAAATAATATAGAAAATGGTGGATCAAAATATCGAGGTCTTTGTTGCAATCTGCTTCGATAAACCTTGATTGTAAGAGACAGGAAATATCTTGAATTGCTGAGATATACAGAGGATAAGAGCCTTTGTTCAGCCATTGGAGCCAGTTATTTAAGACAGTAACAACCTGCTCTCCTAACCACTGACATCTAGCTACCAAGTTCAAACATTTAGCTTAGTTAACCTAGTTAATACTGAGGTTAACTAAGTTAAACAATGAGAGACACCAGCTGTCTCACTGTGAAGCAATGGTACCCGTTTCATGATTTGATACGAATCTTGTGACCTAAAGCAACAGCATTATAACCTTGTCACTTACATAACCGTGTATTTCAATTGTGGAAGTGAACACAGCCTTAAATCTCAATTTCTACAATCAGATTCCAGATTCTACAATCTACTCCAGATTCCTATCTATATTACAGATACACATTGTTATTCACGAAACTATTTACCTGCTTTACAGGAAATAAGACCTCACCTTAATGATTAATAAATAATGATTAATAATTTACAGTGCCAGACTCAAACACAACTACTGTCCAGTGTCATTATAGAATTAAAGTACAACCTCAAAACCTAAACACAATATATTTTACATATACACTTTCATATGTGATATGTAGGAAACACAGCCACTGTCAACCATGATGTATATAAATGGTCTCAAAAGAATAGGCGGTAATTACTCTTTATACTCACAGAGCTATACTAACAACCTTTGCGGTATATTTAGCCACTTTTATAACGATAATCTAATTAAAAACAGTGAAACAAGTATGGAACGGTTGATTTAATCCTACACTACTGTTTCAATAGAGCTATTCTGGACTGGATGCAAATGAGATTAGCATCATACCCAGAGAGATTAATGCCTTCATACAATTCCCAGATGGGCTGGCAAGGGTGGTAAATTGCTCATGGCCACACTGAATCAGCTGCCAAGAAATGCTAATTTAACTCCTAATTCATGCACAATTAATTAAGTCACGATAAATAAATGTCCTAACACATGAAACTAAATGAAGGATGAAATTTTCAGGTTTGATTAGATGCAAAGCAATGTTGAGAAAAGACTAGGTTTTTCCAATTGGATGCTATATTGATGGATTCAGATCAAAGGCAAGTTAGAGACACTTTTAAGTTGGTATGTAAGGATTTAGAAACTACTTTGCAGGAGGCTAAGGCAGTTTAAGTGTCAGCATCTTGTTGCTACATGTCTGCTAGAAGTTCCTACTTCAACAGCAGAGCTGTAAAACAGAAACGTGGGTGCAGCTTATGAACATTAGTGCAATGTCAACCATCCTCTAAACTACCAATGAAGACGGTATGAACTAATTTGCTACTGATTTTGGGGGGGCCCAAATACTCCACGTCACTACCTGAGCTGTGAGCAATAATCAACTATTGCTGCCAGCAGCAAGTATCAGTCATAATCTGTATCTTCTAACCTCAGCCCAAATTATATGGGTAACTCCTCTGAGACCAAAGTTTTTCAGGACTAAAATTCACTGATAGGAATAAAATATTTTATATATGAATACATATAAATATAATACGCATCATTAGTGCACGGTAATTTGATAGAGGTAAAAGAAAACCATTGAAAGCACATGAATTTAACTTACTAAAATAAGCTGCTTTTAAACAAAGCAGCTTTACTTTCTACAGCTTTCAAAATAGAAAGGAAAGGAAAACACAATCATGTTTAATTTAAAAGCTTGTCAAACGTTTCTTAAATGTAATCAGTCTAGCATTTACAGAGATAAGAATGAAATCTTTTGTCAGAGTAGAAATCAGGTTACCCCCGTAGTTTAAAAGACACAAATAGTTTAAGTTTCCTACTCAAGGACAATCTAGAGTTCAAGGAGCTGAGGGAAAAAAAAAAAAAAGTAGTAAAAAAGCAAGTGGACCAAACAATGCTGTTCTCCAATGGAAGATGTTTGCAAAGATACGAGCTTTCATCTTCGTCCTTCAGCTGAACAGCAAAGGCAATGCATGCACTTGGACTTTCAAAGGCAACAAGTTATTTTAGGGCTCTGAACAAAGCATGGGGACAGCTTAACTTGCAAGAGTTGGTAAGCTGAACTGTTCCCAACTCCTCCCACAGCTGTACAGGTGTGGGAGCTGCTGACTGGTCAGCACCTGAAGCATCACCATTTAGAAGGCAAAGTCATATGGCAGCTGATCTTAAAAATGCTATGTTGTAAACTCCAGTGGCTCAGGGACTGACTGGCCAGTAGTCAGATGCCCGTGCAGTGCAGACCCTGGGGAGCCAGACCTTCACCACCCACTTCAAGCTAAACTAGCCAGGCATCAGTTCAGATCGCAGGCTGTGCAACTGCTCAATGAGCTGAATTATTCATCATCTAAATGTTCAATATATTTGCAATAAAATCACAGTATTTTTGCAAACTCTTCACCATCATTCACCCCTACACCTATATATGCAATATACTTTAATACATATTCAGTTGTGAACCTTCATACTAGCTGTTCAAAGTTGACGGGACTATTAATGAGAAATCCAATCAGGGTAAGGATAAGGCACATGGGAGACTCTTTTCAGAGGTCAGTAGGGCAGCAAGACACTCACTTTAAAAAAAACAAAACAAACCCCCAAAAACCACTCTACCACCACAACTGGGCACTAAACTTGCCATTGCCATTGACAGTATACAGAGACACATACACAGAAAGATAAAGCAGGCTATTCTGCTTTTTACTGCTATGGGCTCCAGACTGTTTTGCATTAACTAGCAACTACAGAATTTTTTTCTGTAGTAAACCAACTTAGTTCCATGTTTTCCCTTTAAGTATTTTTAAGTGCAAAATAAAAATACATATATGCCTTTTTTTTTAACTATAGCAGAGGTTAGAAACAGTATAAACAGGAATATTACATCTCACTGAGAAGTTATTCTGAAGCAAACTAAAGTTCAAGTATTCCAATACTTTCCAAAATAGCTTATTACTGAAATTCACTGCATTTTGTGGTTCTAACCTAAATTATAGCTTGACCTAAATTATAGATATTCCAGCCTCTGCAATTTACAGTCCAAAACAAATATGACAGTTTTCCCAAGCATTACAGAACTGAACTATTTATACAAAGTTTTCAATTATATATGGTTTTATCTCCATGTATACTACACAGAGTATAAAAGACAGAAAAATATACATTAACTGAAGGAAAGCATACTGCAGACCCTCAAACATTTGAGTCTAGACAGAGCTTCATTACATCTGGACTGTGGTAGCAGAAGAACCTCAAAATAATCTTAAATTCTTCATGTATTTGCCACATATTATAGGAATAAATGGATTTATTACTGAACTTTTTGTGTAGAATACAATTTAGAAGATTGCCAGTAATACTGTTGATAAACTGCCTGTTATCTATAAAACAGCTCCTCATTTGAAGGCAATTCCAGCAGAAGTCATTAATCCTCTGGTTCCAAAAAAGTCAGACCAGATTCATGTTTCCCTCTGTCTTTGTGAGCGTGGACATGCACTTTAGCAGAACAGCACCACCCAAGTTACCAGAGTAGTAACCCTGCACCATGCTTTCTTCCTTACCTACTTCACACATAAACTAAATCAGGAAAATCTCAGTCATGACAGGATTGATCTTCTCAAGCAATCTTCTGTCAGTCTTCTGCAACATCAAGTAAAGCAATCAAGAGCCAGATCCACAAAGGCGACCGGCTATTGCAACAGAAACTTGTGATGCCTGACTTCCAGGCACTTCACAAAGTTCTCACAGCAGTTTCCCTATCTGATGTCCACATAGAGAGGCACTCGAGAACAACATTCACAGAATTCAGGAAGCAGAGATAACCTCACAGCCAGAAGAAAATGCTGAAGAGGAGCAGGAATTAAATAGTAAATATCTCCAACAGTTGGGCAACTAATGTCAAGCTCCGAGGCAGCGTTTATGCAACAGACTACTTCTCAGAATGCTCAGGGATCCATGTTCAGACACCTCCTTTGCCAGTCTATAAAATAAAAATTTAAGCAGTCTTAAAAAACCCAAACAAGCAAGCAAAAAAACCCCAAAATCCCTCCAAAAAACCCCAAAACAACTTAAGTCAATACGTCAGTGACTGGTATGCTCATGGGAAAGAAACTGGGGATGCTGTTCCACTGACCTTAAATATTTTAAATAAGGTGATAGAGGATCAATGGAGAAAAGCAAGAGACATTTCTGTGCCAGAAAGCCATACAATCTGCAGTTAGAGATTTTCCTATCACTGCCAACTCAGCCTGGAAGGGTCAATCAGTCCTCTTCCCCACAAGTTACTTAACTCTCCTTTTCTAAACCCAAGTCATGGGAGAACACCAGAGTATTCCATGCACTTTACCATCACAGAGTTACCAGGATGGCAAGAAAGCCAGTTCTGTGGATGCAAAGGCACCTGAACCAGCTCTGCACAGACCAGCAACCAGCCCAACCAGGTGCCATTTCTACATGGCTGCTGATCCTGCTTGGAGTCCACCCAGGAACACAGTTATATGGCATGACACCTTTGGCTCAAAGCTGACCCCATTAGACCTGAGGAAGCTCTGCAAGGAGCCACATTGTTGCCTGCATCAAGTTTTCCACTCTTCGCAGACCTGGGCTAGCCATGCTATTGATTAGGTGGGGATAGAGATATTGTACGTAAGCTGGAAAATCTCCTGACTTATGGAGTTAATTCCCATGCTAACTGGGAACAACAAACTGCCGCCCTCAGCCTCCCAAATCCAACAAAATGAAAAATAGCTGCATCCGTTGATTTCTTGCTCATATCTCATAGAAATGAGACATAGCTTGTCTCATGGCCAGCCAAGCAGTGTATCAGTGTCTCAAGGTATGACCAACTGGAAATACTGAAATGAGAAGACAGAGGAAAGAACTGCAGGTGGAGAGGTAGATAACTGCAGCTTCATGGGCTCCAACTTAGTCATCTGACTTGTGCATGCCTGATTGACGTTGTCTCTTACATCACAACAAAATGAAAGGATTAGTGAAAGTTTACAGAAATTAGTAATTTTAACAATTTTCATGCAGTACAGTATCAAATTCTTTCCTGGACTTCAAATAGACTGGCTTAGTCCCTAGAAAATCTGTACAAGTCGCTTCTGTCACGCACACGGATTGACAAGGAGGATGGGATCTTCGGAAAGAATTCTCAGTTACACAGAAGCACAGACCAACACAAGTCAGACACAGCACTAGAAACGAATGACCTGGGAGTCTGGGCCACAAACCAGAGACAGTTCAAAAGAACAATGGAAAACTGGATGGCAGCCTCGGTTTGTTTGTGTTTGGGAAGCTTTCACCATGTAGCCAAATTTCTATATACTTAGCATCCACTATCTGCTGTAAATTTTGATTCAGAGTAATTTTCTGTAAAATCACTGCTTCTGGGAAGACCAGTGTATGCGCAAAATGGAAAACCAGGCCTTCCACTTTAAATTCACTTCTATAGCTATCATCTTCACTATAGCTTGAAAACATAAAATTATAATTATCAATAATAATTATCATTATTATTCAGAGTAGATAATTATTGTAATAGGAAAAGCTGTACTTAAGATTTTTAAAAAGATATACATAAAATCTCTTTTTGAAAAAAATGTCATACTTCATTCCTAAGTATTTCTGCGAAATAGTTCTTACCTTCCACAGAGGTATATTTCTTCCGTGGCATTTTTGTTCAGTTATTTATTTTTATGAAGATAAAATATCTAAAACAATTATAGCCTGAGTAGTTATAGATTTTTGCTCTGTAGACATATGTATGCGTCTTAATTAAATTACTTTTATTTATTAACTTTTATTTACTCTTAATTTTCATTTATTCTGAGACACAGGCCAACCTGAGAGGCAAGAAAGCAAGAAAAACAACTTGCTTTCAAATAATCCAAATTCTAAAGGATCGATGAGGCAACTCTTAAGGAAGGAAGCTAATTCCTTTACCCCATTACTTTATGATCACCTCCTCCTTCCTCCAAATGCCAGATATCCAAATATAAGAAAGGGCTCTCTTAACAAAGCTAATGATGTTACTACAGGAGCCTCTTCCTGCACGCACTGCCTCACACAGTCTCTCCTCCATCCCTCCAAAATCTCCACCCAAATCCTTGACACCTTAAACACCCTTCCTCCTCTTCTAGTGAGATCAAAGAGTCAAAGGAGAGACAGTTTCCCAACAGTTCACTGCTTGCTGTAGCACAGAAGTAACATCACTACTGGATGGGACAACCTGGTGTGAGCTTTCACCCACCCCTCACAGGAGCCAGTCAGAAACAGAAACAGGTACGTCCCCAGCACCTCCACCACACTGCAGAAACCTTCCCCTGTGAGAAGCTGGGGGCCATAGGGAGCTCACAAGCCACGTTATTGTACTATAACCTCACAGTCAAGGACTCACATTTGCTTTTCTTCTCCTTCACAGATCCTCTGATAAAGAGGAGGATGCATCCACCTCCTTATAAGAGGCATACGCAATGACACCTCTTCCTTCTCTCCCCCTTCTCCCAGAGTCTCATTCCTAGACTACTGCAGGCAAAAGGCAGCATCACCCCTGAGGCGATGCTGCAGCACCTGGCAGCTGAGTTGGCACCAGGGGAGGCAGACAGAGAAACACCACTGTGCACGTAGTCACTGACAGGCCCACCAAGGACATGGAAAAGGACCAGATCAGCTCTTGCCCCACCCTGCTGCCCAACTAGTAAAGGATCAGAAGGCTTTAGACATGTGACAGGCATGGTAATTTCTGCAGGAGACCTTCCATTTCCCTCCAGAACTGCCAACGTATTGTCTATAGCGGCAACCGGCAGGGCAGATGCATGAAGGCCTGTAAGAAGTCAGCCCAATCCTAGAGCGACCTCCGTCCTTATCCATAACTGCTATTCATCCCCATCCACAGGCACCTAAGCACCCAAGGGAGGATGGCAGGCAGCATGCTCGACACAGCAAGGTAGCTGCTGGGACGCCTCCTGTTCTCCCCAGTTCTGGATGCCTGTATTAGCCAGTGTTTCCTTATCGTTAGCCCACAGTGCTCATTTTGTTGGCCATGGTGCCTTTCCACCCCATTATCTTTCCTATTCCTCTTGTTCTAAAAACTCAAGGCCACCTTTTCTTCTACCCTTTCATCTTATGATCTGTGGGCCATGTTAACCTTCAGCATATAACATTTTTTTTGTAGCTCCAGGCATACTCCCCAGAGAGATCCCCCACCCAGCTGGGTTCTTAAGCTTTCCTTACAATGGTGCACCTTGTACCTTCCTAGAAAGAGTACCAGCTCATGTGAAGCAGTACAGAGCTGGGACATGGAGTCTGGGTAACCGGGTATTGCTAGGCCATCATGAGGCTGGATGGGTACAGTCCCTCTCTGAAGAGCTGCTTTTCATTTTTGTATGCAGGATAAATGTGTGGAGAGTTTGGCCACTAAGTGCTTTGTGGCAGTAGTTACTGGGACTGAAGAAATCTGGTTGTGCAGGCTCTCTGGGGAATATAGCATGGGCCAAACTGGGAAGGATGTGGTTATTCTCTGAAAGAACTTGATCTACCAGAAGTTTAAGCACAGGAAAGATGGATGATTTCCCACCCCCACCCCCGGAAGCTCTCATCTGTCTCACTACAGGAATGGAAAGGAACAGATATCTTTGGTAAGAGGACATCCCTTCTGTCCTGTGAAGGCTGATTATCCAGGCCTGTCCCCTATGCCTCTATATCATAGCAAGTTTCTCTTCCCCCATTTACAGTAGCTGCTTACGCAGCTCTTATGCTCCCCTGCACACCTCCCCTTCTTCTAATAGCTAAGCAGAAAGCAAGCAAGTCTCCACTCATCTCCACTATGTAGTTCAGGAGAAGAGGGCAGACGTATGCATCTTTTCCTCTGGCAAGTAAATTACTACTGTGATGCAGTAATCACAGCTGCACACAATACACAGAAAAGGTCCAAAAAGGCAACAGGAGACAAAGCAACCATGTTTGCCCCAAAGGGCTAGTGAATCAACAGCAAACAGATAGTGAGAGAGAGAAAAAGGCGGCAAGCTTTGTGGTGCAGACACTCCAACCTTCTCCTTTGGAATGGCGTAGAGAACTAAAGAGATGATACAGTAGTAGTTTCAGAAATTGTCATATTTAATCATTGCATTGTCACACTGGAAAAGAAAGCATTGACATTTCATAGAATCATAGAATCATTAAGGTTGGGAAAGACCTCTAAGATCATCAAGTCCAACCGTCAACCCAACACCACCATGCCCACTAAACCACGTCCTTAAGCGCCTCATCTACACGTCTTTTAAATACTTCCAGGGATGGTGACTCCACCACTTCCCTGGGCAGCCTCTTCCAAGGCATGACCACTCTTTCAGTAAAGAAGTTTTTCCTAATGTCCAGTCTAAACCTCCCTTGGCGCAACTTGAGGCCATTTCCTCTCATCCTATCGCTTGTTACTTGGGAGAAGAGACCAACCCCCACCTCGCTACAACCGACCACATCCCCTATCCCATGCACCCCTGTCCTGGACCATTCGCTTTTTGTGGTCTTTATCAACAAAGGCATAGATAACATCCTGCAGCCAAGTTGTCATCCTAAACATCACATCCATCTTGCAAGTGGAAAACTAAACTTGCATTCTGCCTCCACCTGCATGCAATAAGGGCCTGGGCTCCATACAGCCTAATGACCCATGCAGCACTGTGGACAAACAGCTTCTCTCATAGTTGCAGGAAGGCACCTAAACACCACAAAGCCCTCTTCAGAATCCTCTTCCATTCTTAGGCTAGATTTGTAGAAGACATAAGAATCATGAGCCTTGCAAAGATGTCCACAAATGTACCTTGGTAGTTCACCAAGGCCTGCAAGACAGTTGCTGTTGCCAGAGCTGCCATGGGCCAATGCGCTGGATGTGAGCTGTTAATGACATGCTTGATCCCACACAATTTGACAACTCATGGACAGCGGAGGGAAAACACTGTGGGCCACCTGTACACAATGGTACACAATTTTGTCCACTTGTCTACTATTCAAAGGAAGATAATGTGAAGAATAAACTTTGAAATCGTGGTCACCGCATCACCCTTAGCAGACTTGTCCTCCCTAATCTGATTTGCTACTGACCAAGTGAAGTTCACGAGGTTCCACAGGGCAACAGCCACTTCCTTAAAAACATGGAGACAATCTTGGAATTGAACGTGACAATGGTGAAGTGTAAGGACAAATACCAGCTTCAAATATACCCTTCTACGTCTGAAAGCTTTGTACCCACTGCTGGCTTTCCCCAGCATCCGAGACGCAGGCTGCACAATGAGACTCAGAAACCACAAGGTTTTACAGCTACACATGAACACTAGACAGGGCACTGTGGAAGGGACAGAAATCTGCAGGGGACCAACAACAGGATACCATGGTATTTCCCAGAAAGGTCTGCTGTTGAGAAAGATCTGGAAGACAGCCCTCCATAAGCCAACTTCAGACCTCAGACCTCATGCACAGTAGGACTGGCCTAAATCTAGTCCAGAATAAAAGCTCTCAGTCTCAGGCAGTGTTCAGGTAAGAAGTGTATTAACAACTTCAACTAGTGATCCACTCCTGTAACACCAAATTACTTGCTAGCGTAGACATAGCCTCTGAACATGGATAAAGATGAGGCTCTGGGAATCACACTGTCAGCACCATCTCAATGAACTCCAGTTAATATAAGGTAAATACCCTCTCTTCATCAACCATGCATTACTTTGGACCCCCATGCATTCCAACCAGTATCTTTTCAGAACAAGGAGCAAGACAGTACTATTCACATTATCAAGTGGACAAGGAATGCTCTTCAGACAAAGCAACATTAGATTTTGCAGATGACTGATACGCTTAAAGCCAATGTAACAGGATTACACGCATTTGCCTGTCTGGTTTCAGACAATCTGTGCAAGCTAACACACTTGATGAAGGGCCTTAGTACTGTCAGTAGCAAACACTTTTTTAGTGGCTGTAATTTCGTGTACCCACAGGAATCAGCAAAGATGGTTTATGAATGTGTTGCTGCAAGAACCACTGTAAGAACTAATGATGACTTACGTTTCTTTGGAACACCTGAGAGCAAGAGAGTGCAAAAACAAAAAGACACTTCCCAAATTTGTATGGTATTGTACAAAATGACACAGATGTGTATAATTCATATGGTTTTGACCCCTTAGCCAAAGTTTTTCTACAAGCGACATGGTGATGCTCAAAATAGAATTATTCATGTCCAACTATTCCATATTTCTAGCACGGCACAGAAGTCAGTCGTGCTGCTTTGTACTTCCCTTGATCCATATGAAGTGTCTATAAAAAAAATACTTTGGCATTTGCCAACTTTCATTTAACAAGCAGCAATTTAGCTTTTTCACTACCAAAATCTTTTGTGACCACCACTTTGTTCTGATAAGCTAGAGAAGTTATCTTAGTTTGTCCTAAGTAACATATGATGTGCAGTATGCTACATTTACTACTTCTTACACAAGCCTTCCCTGCTCGTTAGTACCAGCAATATATGGTAAAGAAACAGCAAAAATGTTACAAGCAAAATACGAATTAAAGAGCCCCTTGTGCTTGTTCCATTGGGTCAATGTCCACACCTCTGCATCCTTTCTCCAACTCAGGCTCTGAAGCAGCATCAGGGACAAAACGTAACTCCAAGGAGACAGAGAATATTGACTGCTTTCCTAATTGAAGCTGAGCTACCAAAAATTTAAGAGCAGAGAGATTTAAGCTTCAAGTTTTAAGTAATAGTGGTTCACGTATTACACTAAGCACTGCTCATACGGAGTAAGAGGGAGAGGCAGGATGCCCATCTGTAGAGGTTTCAGTAAATTCATACCTGTGCTATTTTGCAGAACATCACAGTAACAACCTTCTACACAAAACAGCACTTATTTCCCCAAAACTCCCAAGCTACAGAAGGTGGACAGCTTCCTCCTCCCTATGTGTATATAGACACACATATATGTACTGATTTAAGCTTACCAGACACCAGGTTTCCAGTTTTTGGAAGTATCTTCATATTGAATTAATTGTAAATTTATATTTAGTGGAAACAAATTAAATGATTACATTAAAAATTTTAACTCACAAAGCTTCAGTATTAAGCTTTTGAAGGTACTTTTAATCTACTTCAAACTGGTTTTGTTAGTTTAAACCCACCCTGGTTCTCATAAAATTTCTCCCGCTGCTGCAGCCAGTTGCACTGAACTCTCCATAGATACACGCACACATATTCTGGCACATGGTCATGAACTCAGAAGTGAACGGAAAACTCACTACTGAATCATTTTTCCAGTCTCTCTGAGGTACTTTATTGTTCTCTGTGGGACATTTTCCAGTGTTTTGTACAGTCTGCTTAAAAAACTCACTGGCAAGCCTTTTGCCTTTGTACCTCTACAGACCTGGAGATCTTACCCAGGTCAGGAAGTCTTAAGGGCTTGTCTACAGTGGACACATTCCAGAACCGCAACAGAAAAGATTAAGAGGTATGAACAAAAAGTTATGACACAGTAATATTCTCTGCCTTGCTGGAATAATGCCTTATGTTGACAACCTATTCCAGGATAGTTACAGTAGGAATTACTTTGGAATTGGAAGTGACTTGGTTTTGAGGATGACCACGAGGGGGAGTTACACCTATTTAAGTAGAGCTGTAATGAACCAGCTATTCTGCTGTGTCCATCCACTTTCCTCACTAGGACAAACCCTAGATCTTCAGTCTCCCAATCTGAGCTAGTAGTAACATGAGCAGTGTTACTGTTAAACTGCTTTGAGATACAGATACTGTAAGCATCTGCAAATAATTAGATTCCACTGTCATGCAGCTGTTTAGCTAACATACACAAAACTTCACACCACAAAGTCATGTGGGTTCACTTTCCTAAAATCACCATTTGTTGTATAAACAAAATTAATCCAAATATAAAGCAAAACTCAAGTAGCCTAAACCCAGTCTGCCAAGTTGGAAGCGGAGATGGAGGGAGCAACTGGAAATGATGAATTTTCTATTGCAGAAAATAAGATCCCAGAGGGACTATCATCACTAGCCAGAACACCCAAAACAGAGGCCTTAAGATTGAGTTAATCTTTTTTGCTCTAATCAGTTCAGTGTTCTGGTTTACAGCATATCATTATGAAGAGTTGATACATGAGGCAGAAATGTAAGACCACAGAGCAGCTGGTGGTCCAGCTGATTTCCTGGAGGACAACCACCACCTGAGACAGTGGCTCCACATGATCCTCTCCTGGAGGATTACTATGAAGACACCATCCCAGAAATGCCAATTTAACCTTTCCAGAAAATAGAGAAACTGTACAGAAACCTTTGTGCTCCAGCAGATGGAAAACACAGTTGTTCTGGCTATACAAGACTCCCCACAGCAGAACACACCTGTAGAGCATCTTAGAGTGCGACACAGGAGAGAGTTATCACTGTTTTGGAGACTGAACTTCTCCTTGAGACTTGTCCCCTTGACAATTCTTTGTCCTTTCTGGGAGTAAACACTCCAAATAAGTAATGGGAAGTTTCCAGAGGGGATAGGAGCAGAAAACAGGACTAGCACCAAGGCTCTTTCTGCACAAAATACTTGGATTTCTGGAAGAAGTCTCCACCATGTGCCCTGGGATTGCATGATTAAGCAGCTTGCTCAAAGTCAGTTAAGATAAAGTAAGGAAAATATTACAAGCTTCAATCTCAAACTAGTGTTTATATCCTAAGACCATGCCCAGTCTTGAGAACAGGCTGTGGGGAGGGGAGGGGGAAGAGAGCGGTGGAATTAAAAAACAAAGCCTTTAAGCATTCCTACTGAGGATCAAAAGAAAGAAGTTTTAACCAACATGCTATTAAAATTCTTTCTTTGGTATGAACAAAGTTTGGACTACCAATTACAGAAAAATTCAAGCTCTTAAAACAACAGAAGTCTCCTCCACCTCCCAACCCGCTGCCTCTTTATGGCTGCAAAGTTAAATTAAACAATATTCCAGAAGTCAATAGCTCCTCCTCCCCTGCTGCAACACCAAGTCCCCTGAAAAGCAGAACCCTTTCACAATCCTGAGAAGGTTCCCTGTTGCAACCAATCATGGACAAACTATACTGGTGCCATTACTGAATACCATGTAAGTGACATTGGTAAGCACTGGTCTCCCTCAGAAAAAAGGCCCAGCAAAGAACCACCATAAGCTTACCATATTAACTCTAATCTAACTGCCAGAAACAGATTCAACACAAGCTACATACAGAATGGGAGGAAACCTCCTTACCCTTTCAGCAGTAAATTCAGTTTGACCAAGAAGTCAATCAACACTGCTAAATCACAAATAAAGGCAGGCAGATCAGCACACATACACATTAGGCAGTTTAGAAATGTCTGCACAACACTAGAGTAGTGAGGTATACCAAATTAAAGGCCAGACAGTGGCAATGACAGGACACCAGGAAGCAAATGAAACAGGGCAGGGAAATAAAATCCTGATAGACACTGTTGTTCCACATAGCCACCCAGTCAGTTGGCTGAGTACTGATCAATCACTGCAGTAGTCAGAGGTAGTTATAAGGGAGACAGGACGGAAAAAGAGAGAAAACAACAAAACAACTCACTACCACGCAGTTTTTGTGAAGTAGCTATATGAAAACAGGTAAGCCATGAACACTTTCCAGAAGGAACTCCCTCCATGCAGAAGGCATGCACTAGACACAAGTTACTGACAGTTCAGAAAAGTCAGTCATAACAAACTAATAAAAATGGCTCTGTGGTCTCTCTGCTGTAACAGCAGCATGACTGGAAGGCACGAATACTGACAAAAGCTGGCTCAACAGTCGTAGTTAAGACACACCAAGTCAGAACCAGCAGCATACCTGACGACATAAAGTGGCAGATGCTGTAGAAAGCATTCCTGACAAATGATGACTGGAAAAAGCACTGCACAGAGTTTACAACTGAAGCCTGCTTTCCAATTTAAAAGCCCACAATTTATCTGAGATCTGCAGCTGAATTCAGTTGCTTGCATACACGTGTCTTAACATTTGATACAGAATTCCCCATACATCTATACTGGGCTGGCAAACATAATGTAAGACCAAAGCCTGTGCCCTTCCAGACTGGCAGCTAGAGGCCAGACAAGGAATCCTGACTATTCAAACAAGACTAAAAAATGTTTTGGCAACTGAACCAAGCTCCTCCTCCAAGCTCCAAGAATATGCAAATACGGTTTTAGTAATAGTAGCCACCTCCAATACCACGTATAATTTTTTTCAAACCAGAAACTTAATTTTCAACTCACTTGTTTCACTCTCTACACAGCACAAGATGGTAAGCTTTTCAAGACCTGTGTTAAGATGTTCCCCCTCCTCTTACCACTGAAAAGCCATTATTAAAACAGGTTTAAAACTTGTTTTACAAGCCTCTCACCCAGAGAGGATCTCGCCCTTTATAGCTATTGCTATCGGCAAAGCCTTTCCACAAGGTGGCACATTTTCAAGGGAGCCGTATGTTACAGTCAGTTCAGGTAGGAAAGTGTTTGTTTTCAGAAGGAAAAAAAAAAAAAAAAAAAAAAGAAAAAAGAAGAGGAAAGTTCTCTGTCAGTCCGAAGTTTCAGCATCCAGTCAGAAGACAACAAAATGCAAAAGCCACAATGGAAAATAGGGCGAAGAATAAGTTTAGGTACCTCTCCTTAGTAGATGTAAGCTGAGAAGAACAAAGAGCAACTTCTAAACATTATTTTTGCACTACCTGAGTTTAGGCAGGCCAGGATATCATAAGCTATGTCCCCAGAGCATTTCAAGAATTGCTCTGTGTATCAGTGAGGTGCCTGGGCTATATGTGATCAGCTCTGCCAAAGAGCTCTGATGGCCACATTGCTGTGCTACACTCACTCCTCTTCCACTCTAATACAGGATCCAAGGCCGGGAGTGTCTATAGCTCCCTTACACAGTGCTTATACAACCATGAAGCTCTAGTGCACTCCAAAAAGATTTAAAGAAACATCTAGTCACTAAACATTATCTGCCCTGTCATTCAGTGCAACAGATATCACAAACCATTTCTCAATGACAAAAAAGGTTGTTTCACAGTGTTTATATTTACTATTATAGTACAGTAGGGGTGGGAGAACTTACCTCCATTTTGAGAGCAGCCGTGTCCTGATCATAATGTCCCATGCACTCCAAAAAGATTTAAAGAAACATCTAGTCACTAAACATTATCTGCCCTGTCATTCAGTGCAACAGATATCACAAACCATTTCTCAATGACAAAAAAGGTTGTTTCACAGTGTTTATATTTACTATTATAGTACAGTAGGGGTGGGAGAACTTACCTCCATTTTGAGAGCAGCCGTGTCCTGATCATAATGTCCCATGATGTTTGGGAAAAAAGTCATAT
>NW_009203700.1:0-273 GCF_000690835.1 Fulmarus glacialis | reverse complement strand
CCTGAACATCTGGAAATAGTAATCGGCTCACATGTGAATAAACTGTGCCCTCGCACCAGAGTTAGAAGTAAACTGCAAGTCGCAGAGAACACGAGCACTCCCATTTTGTCAGGATCTCCAACTTCAGCACATAGCTCTGTTCAGCAGTTAGGCAGACCGGCTTTGCACAAGGTTAAAAACACGCATCTTCCTCTGCTGGTTCCAGCACAAGGCAAGGACACGGGTAGTAAGGCAGACGATCAGGCTCCTCACCGCTGTTTGAGGTATTTCCCC
>NW_009203699.1:53600-66692 GCF_000690835.1 Fulmarus glacialis | reverse complement strand
AATTCCGTTCACCACAACTCTCTGGGCTCTTGTTAAGGGCTCAATTTATATCTTTCAATTTTTCATTTGCAGTAGCATAACATTTCTCAATATTTCTCATTCCTCTTGTTAGCTGTTCAGAACAGGTAGGTGCTTGACTGAAATAGTTTACTTTCAGTCTGTGATAGCAGTACAGCATATGCTGCTTTACTTTGCAAATAAACGGAAAACCAATAATAATTTCCATAAAAGTTCTCACATCTGATTGGACTTTTCTCGATTGTAATTTTTAAAAACATGATGTATTTCAGATTTTATTTAATATTATATGTAAAAATTCACTGCTTTTAAAAGTAGTAATTTTTATGTCTTCTGCTAATATTTTCATTTTTAATGTAGAATCTTCTTTAATCATCCTATCTCTCACAGTATGTTTGTATTCAAAATTAAGACTTGTCACATTTTCTGCCATATATATTTGACTTACAGACTTTTCCTGGTTTATTTTTTAAAGTTTTTGAGTAAACTATTTACCTGGTTTTTACACAATTTGAAGATTATAGGATGAAAATAGTTTATTGTATGCTTATGCCATATAAATAATGCTATTCTGTATTGCTTAAAAAATGTACTAATAGATGACTAATGTTACTGAAAACAAAGATAAAAACTCTTTCAATTCCTGAATCATCAACTAAGTGCATGTGAAACTTCTAAAATAACTGGATTTTAAAACAAGTATGTGCTAGACAGAAAGTACTGTAGGCAGTGTAGGGACAAGGGATTACGTTACTTCGTTTTAACTGAGATGGTCACGTACCCAAGGCAGGGACAATATGGCAGAAGAGGTTAGCAGCCAAAAACCTCATCTTCCTGAGCAACATAACTGCACGCTGGCAGTTCAGTGCCACTCCTTGTCTCCACCTGCAGGCAAACACACACATACCTTCCCACATCATATTTCCATCTAGACAAAGGCCTGTCTCCTTTGGAGTGTGGAAAGGGCAATCCAACAAATCACCAACATTCACCTTCCGGCAACCACAGAGAACGGTCCCAGGAGAGACGGATCCCTGGACAGTCACCTGAAATAGCGTCTGTCCTCCAACCCTAGTCTCCACACTGTGACAGAGGCCAGCAGGCATTGACTTCCTGAAGCAGACTACCAAAAAAAGGGAGCATTTTGCTGCTCTACAGTAAAGAAGGATGAAGAATTAGGGTTGTTTCAGATCCTATGGACCTGACTTTATTTCTTAAGTTAGGTATTCAGGTAGGTGCAAGAAGCCTGTGAAACAGTTCCCTTGAAATAAGTTGTATGAGCAATCGTCATACTTACAGAATAGTAAAAGCAAATAAAAAAGTACGAAAACTGACATTTATACGTTGTGCTAACGTCTTCCCTTTCTGCATATATTAAAAATCTTTGCCATTTTAGATTCAACCTGATGGATTTATTTATCATGTCTCGTGTGGACTGAATATTTCATTAATACCTTGATTAGTCTTTTAATTAGATGCTACATTAGTCACCTGGTTACTGTTTATTTAGTCGGGCACATACCCATTTAGCAAAAGAACTAAAACATATTTTAGCTTATAATTTGTGTTGCATAGCAACCACAGAATGATTTTTTCATAGTATTGAAACTAGCAGTTGACACAGGTAACAACAGACCAAATGATTCATTACAAAGGACCACATAGAGAAACCAGAGAGGCAGAATAGCGTTTTGTAGGTTTTTTCAAGAACTGTGCGTGAACCGCAACCTAGTAATGAAGCTACAACTCTATTTGCAGTTTCTCTGATGTTCTCCCTTTCAAGAGTACCAAATTACATGCCTCTTTTTGACATATCTGTTCATCTGTTCAAAATAATCTATACCCTGAGATAATAATCTCATATTTATTATCATTTTCCTGTCAAGTCAAGTTAAGGCAAAAATGAAAAATGGGCCTTCCACATATGGTTGCTGAGCAACAGCAAATAAAGATTTGCTTTTGTGCTACAGCTTCATAAACTAGTCTTTATTCTTGTTGGTGGCCTGTATAAGAGATCTCAATTACAGATATCTCTCACAAGAATATCGTAGTTTGGACTATAGCAAGTATTCTATTTTAACCTATATGATTCAAGATTATAAATACTTGTAAAAAATAAACAAGTAATTCTCTGAATGTCAGATGTTTTCTTGATTTTTTTTTTCATATATTTACAATGTTATTTTCTAGATAATAGTTTCTGATGAGATTATTGTACACATTATCTCCTAACATGTTAGAATTGTTACTCCTATTTCTTTTCATTTGAATATATAATAAAATTTGTTATAGTTAATACAGTATCCATGAAATCTGCTCATCCTCTGTAGGCTGTTAATAATTTACATGCATTCATTTCCCTTGATTTTTTTTTGATCTTCACAGACTTTGATAAATAAGCCGAACAGCATGGGGGAGAGATGAAGTTTCACACTATTCCACTTCCCCAGATCTCCCCTTGCCTGAAGGTAATACTGCCAATCATGCCATCCTTTATTCAGAGGCAACTGTCAGTTTCCAACGGTGGTGTGATTAGACCATGAAACTGCTTATTTCCCTTAAATTATTAACATTAACACGAAACAATTTTAGAGTTTAAGAGATTAAGTAGGAAAAAACCCATTCACTACAGAAGGAAAAAATGATCCTTGTTAACTCAAACAAAAATAAGGAAATAAAATGTGCAGAGGGAATGCAAAAGCTTTTCTGAAGAGCCACTCCCTTGAGCAGCTGTAGATGCTATTGAAGCACTGAACTGCCGCCCCGTGGGAGTTCGCCGGTACTGCTGGGTGTCTTGCAGGTTATTCACATCAAGGTGAACATAAGGTGTGAAAGCAGTGCAACTTTATTTATTTTGTTTTATTATTATGCTGTATTATAAAATAGTTATTATTATTTGCTTTATTATTATGCTCTTACTGTTATCCCTCCTTCCTTATAGGCAGTGTTATAAATCACAGTAATTTTACTCTGCTAACTATTAGGACCATGAAAATGGAAAGATTTCTGAAATGCTATAAAATGCTCACAAAAAGAAATTACAATAACAATATTTGCATAGCTAAATCCATCCCACTGTAAATATACGGAGTATCACTTTTCGTGATAACTACAGCAAATATTTTCTAGTATTAAGTCATTAACATCTTTCAGAATATTATGAATCAATGAGTAAACGTATAATACTAGGTTGTCTGTTAATTTGTTTCAGATGTAAAACACTCTACATCTGCCATGTCTGAATTACTTTAACCCTATTAAATTTAACGTTCTGAATTATTAGAGATTTGTTCTGTCTCTCAGCTCTCATTCTATTTTAGTCTTTATGGATAAAGAGAAGAATTGTTTCTAAAGTACAAAAATACCGTTATTAATTTTACAAGTGCTTTTAGAGGTTTCATTGTGATAGACATGCATCTCTAGACATGACACCATCTCTGTTCCATCTGTCTAGTATGAAACATGAAAATACTGTATAAATATCAGAATGGGCATGATTTGCTCATCCGTATGTCCCTTGATGTATATATATGTGTATATATATGTGTATATATGTGTATATACATGCATACACACACATACAACAAACTACTTTACATTAGTTGGAAAATATACCAGCATGTACTTGTCTCTTACATCAGTGTTGGCTTTGTCAGGCTGAGACATGGGTGTTCCCCGTGTTCCTGATCCAGACCAGAAACCTAATCAAAGCCCATCATGTTGTTCTTACAGGCTGCATGTCCAGCTTCCTTCATGCAAAACTAACAAATGGGGAACTTCGTAAGTGTAGTACTTGCTCTGTGCAATATCAGGCTGGGGGATACGTTTGGAGTCAGGCACTTGGAAGTGCTCACACATTCACTAGTTTAGACATACCTGTCAGTTATTCCTGTTCTGTGCATCAAATAGTTTTAGTATTGCAAGACCTTCTGACAATGTGATTTGACAAATATTTTCTGATCATGTCCTTAAACAAAGGAAAATTGTTTTGTAAGATATTTTTTCTAGTAGAATTTGATCTTTGCCCTTTTTCCCCGCCCTGTGTTTATTGTACTGTTCCATGATGGATTTCATTGTTGTTAGATATCCTGAGTTTCTAGCCTCATGCTTGAACCAACAGTAGAAATAAATACTTAAAGCATGACGATGTTTCAAATGTGCTGGTCAAGGCCCTTTTCCATGTCTTAAACTGTAATTTCACTTCTGCCTGCCTGATTAATTTCAGGTTTTTGCACTTAATCTTATTAAAGTTGTGTCAGCAACTCGAGGGAGTTCTATAATCAAATCTAATTGTCTAGGCCAGGTATCTAAGGCATGAAATGCCTATGGCAAATTGCTGACAGAGACATGCTAAATTTATGGTGAATTTAGAACCTTAATCTTCCATGTTTCCTCAAATCATGGACCAGTTGTTTTATTTCCCAGTGCCTCACGACTAAGTGCTTTTACAAAAACATTTTGGCAAATTGAATCCGGATATTATTAACCCCCATTATGAAATTAAATTCTTTTAGTATCACCTGTGTCTCAGAGCAAAGGGGGAGAGCAGAGTGCAGTGAGGGCCACGCCTGTTTTTCACTGCTTTTAAGCCAGGATGACTTCAGGCTCTGCTCCCAATGATGCCCAGAATCCAGACCACTTCATTATTGTACAAGAAACAAAGTGCACAGGCAGCAAAAAAGGCTTTTCAGAATAGGGGCTACACTACCATCTAGTGGAATGTAACCGTTTCTTCAGAAAACAAAAATTGTGCAGTAATGAGTATAAAACCAAAAACTTTAAAGTCTCAATGTGAAAGACAAGATAAGCAAAACTAAAATGCTTTATAAAAAATTCTTAAAATGAAGCACTTTTTACATTTCCAATAATCTGAATTTGAAAAAGCATATTAAATTAAAAAAAAAGACCTAGAACAAAGTTGCCTAAAACTTTACACCTCTTCTCAGAAAGCTCATCTCAGTATTTTAAACCTTCAATTCCAACTTATTTTACATGCAAATTAATTAATGATTTACCGAACAAAACACAAAGAACCAGCATTGCTACAAATACCATCCTACAAGTCACAAACAGCCATTTCCATGAACTCATTTTCATTACCTTTCATTTCATTTTCATCACCTGCATGAATGACAGGTCTAGAGACAATCCAAGTTCTTCATTTGGATGCTGCTGTCACAGTTCATCAAATTTATCTAGCTGGGCTCTGAGCTGAAAGTTACAATAGAGCACCTGTTCAGTGGTTATCATATGTACTTTAGCTCAGAGAACATTTCACGATTCATGCCAAACCAGGTAAAGGTTCCTATAAATTCTAGGTTGAAAACAGTGCAACACAGTAACTTCCAGATAGCAACGAAAAAACACGCAAAATACGTCAGGGATTTCAGCCTATCAGTTGAAGTATTTCTCCCATGCTGAAGTCTGCATGGAACTGTCTTGCAGAATATTCTTTACTAAACTATTAATCTTTGTGAAATGCTTGGTAAGCTCCAGTTGTCAGTCTCAGAGTTTGTAGAATAACACATTAGCTTGCAAATCCAATTGAAGAATAAAAAAACCTTATTTGAAATTCTATGCTGGAAACAACCACCATTAAATGCATGCACCATTTTTTGTTTTAGGGATCTCATCCCAGTTATCCAGTAAAATTAATGACCTTCATTCAGTACCTACAGACAATTATCACTTTGCTAGCATTATCTGTGTTGCAATTCAAGTTCCATGCATAGATTAATGTATTTTTAATTGCTACACAATTTTTGCATCCTGACTTAACAAAGCTTGCAACTTCCTGCTATGTGCCTCCTTTTTTTGCCCAGCCAAAGTTGCTACATGCCCATCTCTGAGAGCTTGGGGTCAGGCAGCGAAATGCCCAGAAAGACCTACAGCACAGGCCCAAGAGTGCACAAGAACTCCAGTACATTTACTGATCTTACTTTAACATTTAAAAAAATAAAGTCATAGAATAATTCAGGTTGGAAGGGACTTCAGCAGGTCATGAAAGGAACTACTTTGCTTAGATAATAAATAAATAAAATTGATCAGTTACACGACAGATTCTTACCACACACCTGATGAATGAAATCACAGGACAGCTGGGGTGCTAGGACGTCACAACTTTCTTCTGTACGTCATTTCTTGCACTGAGGCTGAGGTGCTACACACCCAGCTCTGAGGGCAGTTGGATTATCAAGTCATGGCAGGAATGGACCCTGCTGTCCCCAAGCCAAGAACCACCCCTACGACAGGCTGGGTGTGAAAGGTTGGAATCTTGCCTAGCTTTGTCCTTGAACCTGTTTCTATATGGATCGTAAAGGGAAGAATGATCACTATTAGCCCTTAATTCCTTTGCAATAAAGTTTATGGCTACTGAAAACTGAAAGAAACAATGGGGGAAGACAGGTTGGCTTCACTTTGGTAGCATCTGAGGAATTAGATATGCGGTAGTCTGCTCAAATTGGATTCCACTGTAGGTGACTGGCAAGCAATATTCCCTGCAGACGGTCAGAACAGAGAGCATCACTTCTATCACATGAATACAGATAAGAGAACTTTCCTCCCAGAGCTGCCATCTAATCTGGCAGCTAAAATCAGTGCGTAACACTGAAAGAAATACAAGTGGATTTTTTACTTTTAGCTGCTTTGCATTTTTCAAATAACATGTTTCAGAAGGTGGCTGAGAATATTGTTGAGAGCCTGACAGTTAGCCTTAGAAATCAGTAGGAGAGCGTACAATGATAAAGTTGGACACTTTGTTAAGATGTATAAAAACACCATTTGTGATTAAATAGCCTGAGTCCTTCAGCAATCAACTACAGCCACAAAGAGATCTGGGACCATCTGAAGTTCTAGTTCTTTCTACCAAATATCAAAGGTACCACCCAACATTCGGAGTTTGTTTGAGGGAGAATATATAAATAACTAAACTTATTAAAACCTCATAGGAAACCAATTTTGTGTTCAGGTCTTAACTGAGAAAATACCCAAAATAACCATATTGGTAATTGTACTGGCAAACACTGCTCTTAGTCGAGACTGGATGAACTAAATGATGGCCAAAACCAGTTTAAACAGTACAGCAAATACTAAGAAAAAGTCTAAGCTTGGCTGAGCCCATCAAATTAATACCAAAACCATCTGGAGGAGTGTCTTGAACAATTTTTTCTGCTCTCTAACCAGATCTTGTGAATACATAGGCAGCATTCTTTTGCAGGTGCTGATCCAGTTACCACCTATCTTGCAGGACCGAAAGGAAGATTTGATTTTGATGCAAGTCTGGGAAATGCAGACACCTGGTCAGTACTGGCACTGCCAGGAGGCGTGCCATCCAGAAACACCTTGCCATGAGGGAATTATAAAGATGGGCATGCTTTTACTTGGCTTTAGCTGCCTTCCCATCAATTAGCAGAAGCCCTTTATTCTGCTAAAAAAGGAAGATATCTCCCCTAGAAAAAGAAAAAAACCTGAACATAATTTTGTAGTTAGTATCAATAAAGATTATCTAATGGGATCCCTTCTAAATGGATAGTGACTGGGTGATGAACTTCTGCAGCTTTTATGGCTGATGAAAACTGACTGACTATTAGGAATTCAGAGAAGTTGTAGCTGTTTAAGGGAAAAGGTATCATAATTAATTATGGTATTATAATTAATTAAAAATTAATGTTTAATGCAAACAGCATAATTTCTATGGTGGTTTTTCTGTAATAGATAGAGGATCCAATACCCCTTTTCTTATTTATGCAGTACGTAGTTGTATTTTCTATCAATATCTGCCTTAACAAGCAGGTGGAAGGACAGGAAAGATTGCCACACATAGAAATCTGCTGGTTCTTAATCTAAGGCAATTAAATGCAGTTCTAGGTCCTTTTGAAAACGTAATTCGTGACAATTGATGAGGAAGTGCTCGAATCGTGACAATTTGTTCAACTGATCATTTTAAGAGAAAAAAAGTTAGACACTTCAATTGAACAAAGGATCTAATTCTTACATGTGAATCTGTTCCAGACCAACAAGCAAGGAATTCCCCAGTGAAGTATCCTGTACTTCTCATTCCACCTTCTCTCATGTAAAGCCCAAAAATCTGCCTGCACATCTTACAGCAAGGCTACCTAGGTTAAAGTAGTCAGCATACATAACAATTTTAAAAATTCACCTCATCATATTACTAATTAGGACAGGGATATGCAAAAGAGGGGAAAAGGGAGTGTGTGTGTAGAGGGAAGCAACACACTGACTTCCATATGAACCATTTATTGAATAAATACATGCATCATAATGTAGAATTACGTGAGCAAAAAAGGCAATCTGCACAAAATTGATTACCCTTT
The DNA here is from genome assembly GCF_000690835.1 of Fulmarus glacialis. Taxonomy (NCBI): domain Eukaryota; kingdom Metazoa; phylum Chordata; class Aves; order Procellariiformes; family Procellariidae; genus Fulmarus; species Fulmarus glacialis. The sequence goes on along the minus strand of NW_009203699.1, from coordinate 58,341 downwards.
GTTCTCATTTCAACTCTTACCATTTGCTGCAGCTCTGATAAAGGATTCAAGACAGAAAATTAAAATTATTTTAATCCAAATCCAAATGATATGCATGCTGATTTGAGTTCGGGTTATACCACTGCTATAATTAAGAAAGCTGGTTTTCTTGTCAGTGAAGCAGAGTAATTCTAAAAACAGTTTCAACAGTAGAGAACATGTGTTGGTACATACAGGTAACAAAGCTTACTTTTAGCCATTTCTTAAATATCTTCGTATGTTCATATTTTAAGGCACAGGATAAACAAGAACTACATGAAAAGCTATCAGTTGATATTGAATACATTGACTTGATAATGAGGTGCAATTTTTGCCCAGAGGAAAGATGATGTTCATCCTTCCTACTTCCATATAAACGGAACAATCAGAATTTGGTAACTATGATAGAGAGGTTTGTTTCCACTATCAAAAGAATCAGTCTCATCTAGGCAGTCATATTCTGATCCAAATTCACTCAGGAGAATATTTCTAAAGAGTCTGGCATCCAGGATTGATTACAATCAATGGGAATTACTTTTACTGAATTACAATGACAATTCAAACTCTTAATTTTAGATTCCTAAATGGGAACTGGGCTCTCTTAAGAACATACCCCTAATTTTAGGCTGTGAGCTATTTTGGAAACCTGTCCTATATACTTTATTCAGTTACTCACTTTGTGCTATCATCTCACATTTACCCAAACACAGCATTTTTTTCCCTCTCGAGACTTTAGAAAACAAAATGTGCACTTTTTTTGTTTAAGTGCAGAATCTTCTAACATCTGTCCCCAGACTTCATTTAAGACTTGAAACACCGAATCATTCTAACAGCCCATTTGTTGGCTATGGATCAAACTCTGGGGAGTCACTGGCCAAGATGTACAGCAAAAGTCCTTCTCCCTCAGGCTGAACCAAGGCAAAAGACAATTATGCTGAACTGCTGCACTTAGACCTCCTTTATTTAGATCAGCTTTCGCTTTCTGCATTTTCATTGCATTAGCAATAATTCTGTCTTTCCATTCTTAACATTTTAATGGAGAACTAGCAAATAAAATATGTATTTCATAATATATTACATTTTATATGAACAGATGAGTGTGTATATATAGATAGATACTTATACATTCCAATATAGAGTGAAGCCTTCAAATGGAAATGTTTTCTTACAAAGAACCTCCCTCTATTGCCCAGTCCATCAGAAAGTAACAGCAGCAAAATTTACAAGTTTGTTTTCTAAAATTGTCTTGTATAAAATGTGGCAATAAGAAGGCCATCACTGTATAAAGGTGTATATGTGCATGTCACACACATCTGTGACAAATGTTCATGTTAAACTGAATTTAGACAAACTGAAATGAGTCTATTCTTAAACGTGAAAAAGACAAAAAGCTACATCTATGGTAGGCACTTTGGTACATCTAGTAATGTAGGCATATTCTACAGCTAGAATTAAGGTTCTGTCAGTAATCTTACAATAAAGCTAATTCCAGGAGTTTATTATTCTGCTTTAAAATTCTTTCTTGGCTGAGAGATCATTCTAGAATCTTAGCTAAATAATATACTTTGCCATCTAATTGCATACTTATCCAAGAATAGGGCATTGGCTCTGAAAGAGCTGAACTGTTCTCTTGGATTCCTAATGCACATTTTTGTAACAGTCTGAAAAAACTTACCAGAAAAAGAAAAATCAGTTCTGAATACAAAAAAAATTCCCCATAATTCATAAAATTAGAGTTATGAGCTCAGCTGTTTAGGCTGATACTCTCGCTTCAACTCTCAACTGTCTACTTTTATCAGTTTGTGCTAATTGTATCACTGCAGTAGTCTTGCAGCAGACTATGGCGGTGCTTCAGTAGAATGCCATTATTTCTCGAGAAACCTGTGTGGACTGCTGAAGTGCATTTTTTTCATGCACCAAACACTAAGTAGCAATGAAGCAACTGTAAAGACAGTCAGTTTCAACTCAGTTTCACACTTTCTTACCTATTGGTGTTCCATTTTAGTATTACAGAAGGTATAGCATAATATACTATTTAGCACAGTATTGTATAATAAAAATAACATGTCTTGTACGTACGCCTACTATATGAACTTACACTGCAAGCTGATTTGTATACCTTATAAATCAGTGAAACATGGCAGTAAGGACAGTTCTAAGTGGTTAGAGATTTTGTTTATAATACAGAAAATGTCCATGTCCTCACACCTTCAAAAGGTCACGTCTAGTACTGTAGAGTACAGGAATAAATAACAAAATCCAAGTGAACCTGTATAATAAAACTGTACTGTTTGTTATGTTTACTCCATTACATGAAAACTCAGGTTTAGAAACTGTGATTCATGGACCTCATCCTCTATTTATACAATATTTATAGAATTCTCATTTTTGTTTATAATATTCTATAGCATGATTTTCCAATAATACATTTATATATAAATATTAAAATGTTAATGTTTTGTACATTTTAAACTAGCCACACTGGGCCAGAAACACAATAAAGTAAAAATGTTTTTCTGCAGTTTGTTTTTGAAGAATATCACAAAATGATTAAGACCATTGTGCTGCAAAGACAAAAGAGATTCATCTGAAGAAATTAACATGCATTTGGAAGAAAATATCTATATCCTTTATCTAATTTTCTTCTGAATTCAAACCAGCATGAAAGAATTATAAAAAATAGTATATATTTACATGGTAGAACATACCTTGGTGAGATATAAAACAAGGCAGGAAAACAGCAGAACATAATCTTTTCACTTTCTAATAGGTACAGCCATCATAAAGATCAATTTAAACACAAAAGGTTACTTTACTGTACTATTGCACATTACAGTAACATAAAATTATTTAGCAAATTAAAATACAAAGTTTAACAATGAGAAAGGCTATGTCTACATAAAATGACCAAGTGTTATAAAATTACTGGGGATGTGTCTAAGAACTAAATCAGTAAAGCTATAAAAATAATATTGGTACATCTGTGAGAAGAATGCTTTAAAAATATATAAAGGTTGGCAAAATTATGCATGGGGAACTCCCAGTATCCATGGGCCTAACTTGCACCATGAGGCCTCGTACCATCTTCTGTTAAATCATACCTGAAAATGAAAAAAACAAAGGATTTTTTTTTTACATTTAGCATGTATTATTAAAACTATTATTAACACATCAGTTATTAGTATGTAGTATTATTATTAATAAAGGAAATATTATACTTACCACTGGGTCCAGCCTTTAGCAAGTTCTTCAGATGCCAGAGGTATTAATAACTGTGGAAAGTTAAATTAGCAGTCAATGCATTATGTGTGCCTTTCATTCTATGACTTTTAAAGATCAAATCTGACAATCTGTAAACTGCAGTATAAGTAATGCCATTAATAAACAATATATTTTACATCCTTGTCATCATAGCTATCTGCCCGACCTGTAGTAAAGTTTCAAGTTGCTGTTTTTGACCTAAAAATCTATACCATTTAATGACGGTCCCAGAGCACCTCACAGGCTTAAATTCTGAACATGGCGCATCTTGGCAATGGCAATCAGCTGATGTGTTTATGCTAACAACCTTCTTGGTAAACAGGAAAATTAAGAACATTGTTCACCATGAACTGACCACGATTCTGATATCTCTCATCCTCTTTACAGAGCTCAAACATGGCAATTTGCAAAGGTGTAGGAATTTACTATTCCTTTTTGCATGCTCCAAATCACATGTGTAGGAAATAGAGTGATTTAAAGAGTGCCTATAGAACAGTGAAGCTGTAAACACAATAGCTGATTTTGGCATCGGTAACATCTCCACTAGCAGTTCTTTCTCATGGATTTACAATCTGGAATTTTAATTACTAAACATACATTTGTTCTGTCTGCTTGTCTTAAGTACTCTTGCTTGTCTTTCCAGTTTTGTCTGAACATTTTCTGCGGTATCACCTGTTTTCTACTGGTTATTTTCTTTCTCTGACTGTGTAAGTCTGACATGCAAGTTTGTTTTGTTACTGCGAGCCTCAGAACTTACCATTCTGTAGAAGAGATTACTGCCTCATCTTTTGATGTCTGTCTCTGCAGTTTGTTCTCTCCCTTACTGAAGCTTGACATCTAAGCCATCTATAATTTTTAAAAGCTTTGCACCTGAATCAGGTGCTTCAGTCAACACTAACAAGATCCTATGACAAGAGGATTTTAGTCTTACATAATAACATGCTGTATTAACAGAATTTGCTTGTTGTCAACTTACTTTGCCAAGCAGCCCTTTATCTTTGGACAAGAAACCACCACTGTTCTTCACTGCTACATCTAGTGTTCTTCTCTGTACTTCAGGCAGGGAAACACTGAAATCAAATCTGACAGGCAAAGTGATGCTTTAGAGAGAATTTTGTACCTGAAGTGCAAGTTCAGTTCCTACAGCTAAACAATTCAAATCATAACCAAACCATCTCCCTCCCGAAACAAAAAATGAGGTCTGAGATAAATCAAGAAAAAAATCCCAATGTTTTGCCTCAAATTTTTCTTCAATACTATGATCAATATCAACATGAAATGTTTGAGACTTCTGTTACCTTTGGTCTCTAGAAGCCACTGGTAAAACAAAGCAAGCAAACAAACAAACAAAAACCAAACCAAACAGAACAAGGAAAAGGTAAACCACTGACTCTACAGAGAAGAGAACAAGGAATCCTACTATCTTGACAGCTCAGTATTACTATTCCCCAAAAGGGAAAGA
>NW_009203699.1:24825-53590 GCF_000690835.1 Fulmarus glacialis | reverse complement strand
GTGGTCAGTCTTACTGATCCTCAGTCCTCTAGAACCAGAGCTCCTTTTCTTTCCTGGCACATCAAGGAAACCTATCAACTTTTAAGGAAGAATGCATTTTGTTTGCTAGATCTGAAACTTACAGAAAGTAAGGGCAAGATTATACCACTATCTACATCTATTTGTCACTACAGTTCTTAAACAGCTTTACTGCTTGGCAATACATTTTATTTGGAAAGGCACAGTAAAACAAATCTATTACCTGGAATAAACAGGAGAGCGCTGCAGTACCAGGAAAACCTACCAGAGCCTCTAACTAATGATTTACAGATTCCCCTTGGACAGAATGGACTGAAGTGTTGTTTTCCCCAAATTAAGTTTCTGTCTGTAAGGTCTTCTTTATTGATAAGTGATGGGTGGGGGAGGAAGGGGTACATGTGTGAGGAAAACTACCATCAAAAAGCTGAGTGCAAAGATAAGGATTTTTATGCAATATAATGTTGCACAAGCTTGCACAACTTCCAACCTATGGGCCAGGATATAACCTATAAGGAAATTTCCTGACTCCCTGGGTGCTAAGAAGTGCCACCAAGTAGATTGACTGAGCAATTTGATCATGCATAGACACTGGCTGTCCAGTCCTACCAAGGAGGCAGCATCTATCAGCCAGGCAATTGGCCAGTCAGAATTGACATGCTTCCTGGCAGGAAGGGATACCAACAGCATTGCCCAGAAAAAAGGCATTCATGTTCTGGCCACCTGCCAGAAGAGTGCACACTGCTTCCTAGCTACCAGCACAAAGGGGATGTAACTGGGATAGGATAAGGCAGAAAATAAGAGAGAAGTGGCTGGTATCAGAGTAAGAAGGGCTATAGTGATAACAAGGAATAGAAGGATGGGAAGAGCTATTACAGCAGAAGAGAAAGGTATGACAAAGTCTAGTGGTGACAACTAGGAGTTTCAACAGCTCATCCATTCAGGTAAGCTAAGAAACCTTGATTTGACAGCTTTGCAATTACGTGATATAAAACTACTACACATAGTTTAGAACATACATTTGATCAAACACTGGGTTTAATGTCTTCTTTGATACATGTGTTTTTCTTCTTCCTGATCGTCTCTTATCAGGCAATAAATACATTCGCACATATGGGTCGGATCCTTCTTCTGAAAACGCTATTAGATTTCTGTAACCAGTGAAAAACAAGGAAAAACACTTACAAAATAAATGAGACATTGCTGAATGTAAGTGTCTACAGTACTATCACTTAATTTAGTACATGAATCAGTTGTGGAATATCCTGCACAAAGTATCATGTGCTGGATACAGCACATAGTTAATAGCAGTGGTAAAGAAAAACTAAAAAAAAAGCCAAGCAGTGACTAGTACATGATCAGATAAATGGTGAGCAGACAGCAGAGGTGGGAATACAATGTTTCTTAAATTCCAATTCAAAGTTTAGATATGGCTTTCCAAAAATCCTGTGTTTTTGTCATTCCATGAAAAATTCAGTCTCTTAGAGATAGCTTTCAGACACTGCTGATAAAAATCTACATGCCATTTTCATTTAAAATCTGACAGAGGCATAACAGACAAATACAAAATCACAGCAAAATCTTCAACAAAGTTTTTACTGATTCTGAGTATAGCTCTGTATGTTTTTGTATTTACATGTAATTACAATTAGTATGTTATTTTAAAAGTAACAAAGATCATCCAGACAACCAATTTAAGAGGATAAAACAAGATATGACAAAGTTTACAAAGAAATAATGCGCAGAAATGAAATTTGGTATTTTATGCTTATGAATGCACTACCACAATCAGTTTGTTTCTTTGTGAACTATGACGAATTGTTAGCTGAATCTGTCCTAATGGAGACTGCCCCAGAGTTGTTCCACTGCAGGAAAAAGTATTAAAAAGTAGAACACTATGCTTAGTTTTTAAAACACATATTTAAAGTAAGACCTAACTGAAATATATGCTGAGTGGTTTTCCCAGAAATCATGTATTGTCCATTTAACTTTTCACTAGACCAATGTGAAAGAAGAGAGCAGATGTTAGCATATGAGCATATCTTCACCAGTTTCTTCTGCTTCAGTTCCTTGTCCAACAGCTCTACTCTCCAAAATAAGCTAGGGATTCTTGTCAGTTTAGAGGTCAGCTGCTCTTCAGTACTTTGAAAACCATGATCAGTAAAGAACTTGCTTACCCTAAAACTAACATTAAATCAGTATCTAGGAAATTGGAAAGAATAATGGTGCAAACGGCAATGAAAACCTCAGTGATGGGCCACTCTTACCTATGGACAGGAACCAATCAGAAGACCAGCTCATTCTTTTCTGAATTCTCTAACATAGAAAACAAATATTCTTGGCTTAAAATAGTGATTCTTAAACCCACTTACTGTCTTAAAAGCTCAAATCACAGTATAAACACAGCCATTTTACTTTTCTGTAGCTCAAGCCATGTTGAAAATAATATTAGAATCAATTTACGCTTACAAATACACGTCATGCTTAAATAAAAAGCAAGCACCATGATTAAGAATTTCTGGTTTATAAAATGGCCAATATTTGCAGAATTCCCTCATCTCTATAAAATGCTTATTTTAGTCTGTGTAAACTGACTATCAGTATTTTCCGTTTCACACAGGAGAGTGAGTATATGGCATGCTCAGCATTTCTCAACCACCTGAAGGATATCTTAACCTCAAGGGAGAGGCGTGCCTCCTTTGTGAATAGCTAGTACAAAGTGATTGCAGGATGTTCCATTAAAATTCCCAAGTCATTCACTTTAAAAACTAGAATGAAGCATTTCAGTTCAGTATTTTCTTAGTTAAAACAAAAAAAAACCACAAAAATCAGAGCATGTAAAAACATGGGGCCTGCAATAAAGGACCTCCTTAGCTGTAGCCTTACCACTCTTATCAAATGAGAAAGTATGAAATTTGTGTATTAAATAAGGAGTAGTATTACAACATTTATCATAATTACCAAAGTCTAACCCAGTTTTGGGCCAGAAGAGAGACTGACAAACTGAAGACAAGACAGCAGAGGACCATAAATATAAATGGGGGACTGGAGCACATAAGCAGATGGTGAAGGAAATGAGCTTGTACAAATGGAAGAGAAGGCCAACAGCAGGTTCAACTGCAGTCTTTCACTACTTAAAACAGACATTATAGAGAAGACTGAGTCAGACTCATCATGGCTGTGCACAGTAAAAGAACAAGAAGTCGCAGCAGTCAAGTTGCAGCAAGATAAATTCCAACTGGAAATGAGGAAACAGTGGAATGGTTAAACACCGGAATTGCTGAGAAAGTTTATAGTATCTCCATCCTCAGAGATATTCAAAACTTGTTTGGACAAGGTCTAAGAAACCTGATCTAACTTTGAAGTGGGATTTGCTTTGAGCAGAGGGCTGACCAACCTCCAAAGGTTTCTTCCAACCTGTATTACTGTATTGATTGATAGAGAAAAAGATGAATCGGTTCAATCCCTTAGAAATAAAAAATTAAAGTCTTTCTACTTAGATTCACAGAGAAGCTACATGAATAGAGAATTAATCATTTCCATTCTCCTATTCAGAGCAGAATGGCTGCTCAGCTATCTTTACTGGCAAGTACAGCTGCCCATTGAGGCAAGCAAAAAAAAATTAGGGAATTTAAGAAAGCATGGCTGCAGCAATCCTCATTAATTGAACAGTAACTGACTATTCATTTAACATTCTTCATAGTCAACTACCCTCTGAGTAATTTTAAAAGACCAGCTATATTCAGCTTAATTGGCTTAATATTAATGCTAATAGGATTCAGTGGTGAAACAGGCAACTATTGCCATGAAAGTGATTAATGTTGTATTGAAAATATCCTTCCCTTTTGCCATCCCACTCTTTTTAGCACTACACAGTGTAGCCATGAGAACAACGTGGATTTTACCTTGCAGATCATCGCAATGGTAAGGTAACTTCTAATGGCAGAATCTGTCTAACTGAGGTACCAGAAGAAGCAGAAAAATCACTGATTTTCAAATGCCAGGCTCAAACTACAACAGGAAAAAATATTACTGAAATGTAACCTAAGAACTCTTTCTTCGGCTGCACTGATGACATTTTTTATAAATCAACTTAGATGTATTGCAAAAACAAGTAATTAACACCGTACTTTTCAAGCTGTCGTAGTCTTTGCCGTAGCTCCTGTGTGGCGATAGGCAGAGATATGTCTGAGGCTATGCTAGGAGTGGGTTCTTTGACTGATAGGTGGCTGGGAGAATAAGAGAAGTTAGAGGCATGAAGACTGGAGGAACTTCGGCTGAGATCTGTTGGCCACTGAGGGCTGGCATTGGGAGGCTGACTTTTTTCAGCTGTATCAGTCTTTCTATCACTATCAGTCACTGGGGAAGCTGGAACAGGTTTGTTTGAATCAGGTGGCGGTGAGACAGGAACCTGAGGCTTAAAAGATGATTTTCTTGCATCTTTGGAAAGAGATGGCCTTTTTACTTGGGCTGAGTGTTGATGGTCTGGAGATCTTGCTTGCTTTTCAAGAGAAAGGACCTAGATATAGTAAAAATACATATAATATTACTATTTTCCAGTATAAAAAACAGGAACAAATTTGTTTCTACAAGAGTCCTGGTTGGTGACAAGTTGTTAAGTTCAGATACTAATGCAGGACCAAAAATACTCACACTTGTACTCATTCATCATCTTTGTGGCAACTGCAGTAACTGTAAAACAATGTCAAATTTTCCATTCATTTACAACTATTCTCCTCCTTATTCCCTTCCCATACTCTACACACTTCTGGTGCAAGAGCTATTTACTTTGCAGCTTTAGCCACCTGGAAAGCTATTCTATAATTTTTTTCTTCTAATCTTTTGAAATTTAATCCTACATCACAAGCTCTTCTCACTTATTGTCCTTACTTTCTCTTTTACAGGTTATTTTCATTTATTAGTGACAAGGAAGCAACAAAGTAAGTACTTGTCATTTATTAATGACAAGTAAGCTTTAGAAAAGAACAAATAACAGAAGTTAACAGAAGTTTGACAGTGTTTGCAAAGAGATACACTACCTTATTAAACCAAATAATTTAGCTGGGGAAAAAGACAAACCAACTTTCAGGTATGCAAGTTTCATCTTCAAAACTCCAACGTGCTTGAAAGTTGGTCTGAACTTTTCTAGTACTATAAACTTTATTCTTTTTAAACCATCATGACCTCAGTTCCATTTCTATAAGGTAAAGGTGATTTCACTGATCTGTAGCCTACTGAGTCATAAGAGACTTGAAGGAATTCCGATTCCAAACATGATTTCCAAACCTAAAACCATGGGGAACCTCAGTTTTAATTAATGCAGCTGATCACTGTTTTGTTTGGAGAATTTTCTGGTTTTGAAACAGAATGTATTTAAATCAGTGGTTATCTTTCTGTACTTGATAGCACTGCCACAACTAAGGACACCTGGCATTGTGACACCCAAGGAAATGTACTATCTTCTTCATAAAGCTAGAAGACCAGAAGTCACAATAGTCTTAAATATGCTTTCAGATATTTACAATGGGAAAAGTTTTAGAGTACCCTGAGTGCAATCTTCATGTTTATAGTGCTGTTTGGACCAGAGTTGCTCAGGTGGAACCGCTGATGCATAGTTAAATCTTCACTCTCCAGCAACTGGCTTAGAGGCAGTTTGAAGTTCCCCAAAGAACACTGGTGCTGTTCGTCCCTCACCTGAAGGAATACAGAAGCTAAGTCATTTTGTATCAACTGCTTTGTAAGAACTCAGAGAAAGAAAAGGAAATTACAGTTTTATTTAAAAACAAAAAATCCAAGCAATATCGAATGTAGTTTGTTCTTAAACCAAATTTCCCTGATCATAAGATTACTTTACATTGAAGAAGGAAATAGCAAATATACTTAATGCCTAGTTTCTTCATCCCTATCTTCTACAGCAAAAGCAAGACAGAAAACTAACCATCACTAAACTGACCCTTGATCAAATAACTACATGGTTTCCAAACAGTCTGTGTGAAAATGAACTCCCACAACTGTTAGAGGAAAAGTAACTAGGACAGTACTCATTTACACTTCAGTCTCTTTGAGCTATGTAAATGACATGTCAGCAGTGTAAAAGGATACAGTATTTGGATAAAGCAAAGACTTCCTTGGGATGAGACAGGAAACAAATCAGCCACACATAACAGCAATTCCTGCTAGCAGTTAAGACTGTTAGGCTTCGAAACAGGTATAAAAATTTACTTTTTCTCCTTTTTTAAAAATTTTTTTAAGTAAGACAACCATCAACTATATTCTTCTGGTGAGAGACTGGTTATAGCCTTTCTTCCTTTTAGTAGTAAATGCAAATAAACATTTCATAGCTTGGTCTTAAAAACCACTTTAAGTATAATTTTAATGGTGTTCACAATATATTCAGTCTCATTTCATAACAGCCTGTAACGTCTGAATGCTACTACTGAAATGTATTACAAAAGAAAGGTATCTAAAGAGAGTGAGACAACATACCTCAACTTCAAGATCTTGTCTTTTGGGATTGTGTACAAAGAAAGTAAAGTTTTCCTCCCATACCGGTTCATTGGTCTTGTATCGAATCTAAAGTTAGAGAACAGGAAGCATACAAATTATAAAACATTTTTGTGTAATAAAGCCAGTGTCAAGAGTTGACTACATTTTTTATTTTGGCTTCGCAAAATTAATGTCCAAAACCTGACATATTTAAACAAAGGCCAAGTAGGATCTATCCAAGGCATATATAATATCACATATAAAATTATACACAGGACATATAACAGAATATGTTTTGCATTAAAGTTGCTGTATGTAAAGTAAAACCCCTGCTAAAGAACCTTTATTTCACACCCAGTCTATGAACAAATGCAAGGTCTTCAGACTGGCGCATTCTCTTTCTTCTCATATTTCCCTATAACGGCTGAACTAGTAACTCAATGAAACTCCTAGAAACAAGTTTTTTTCCTTCTAATCTCCAAGTAGCCATGCGGAAGATTTCACTGCCAAATCTCACTACTTTCAGCAACCCATTAATTGGGAAGGCTGGGGGGGAGGGGAAGAGAGAAAAAAGAGAGAAAAAGCTGTCTCCAGGATCAAAGGACTTGAATTTCTATCTCCATTTTCTAATAAGTATCAAAATTAAGACTGTATATAAGATCTGACTTAGGCTTTGTGACAATTTTTGACAGGATATGAAGAAGCCAAATAAGATGTCCTCTCCTTTTCATTCACTGACACGTTTACTTTAAAACAAAACAAATCAAAACAAAACACACCCATATTGCATATATCTACCTATCTGGGTATCACTTCACTGTTGCTATTTTATTTTAAAGAGCTGTTTGAATGCACAGAGGTTAGTTATGGACAAGACGACAGGTACGTTGAACGCCTAGGGTCAAAATCAGAGGGATCACCATCAAGATCGACCTCATCACAGGCATCTGTTACAGACCACCCAATTAGGAAAAGGAGATGGGTGATGCCTTCTTCAGATGACTCAAAGCTGTCTCAGGTCTGCAGAACCAGGTTCTCACTGAGAGGTTCAACTACTCTAATGTTTTCTAGGAAAGCAGCACAGAGGTGCACAAGCAATTTAAGAGTCTGTGCTAGGAAAACACACACTATTGGTGTTACGGTTGTTCTCAATCATTGGATGTGTTGACTAGGAGTGGTGTTCTGAATCTACCACCTACAAATGAGGAGTATTGGTTTGCAGATGTGACTATCAACAGCAACCCTGGCTACAGTGACTGTAAGATCACAGAGCTTAAGATCCTAAGGGGCGTGAGGAAAACAAATAGCAGAATAAAAGCCTTGGATTTCAGAAAAGCAGATTTCAACTTGCTTTAGAAGGGATTCCATGAGTGTCTACCTTGGAGGGCAAAGGAGCTCAGGAGTGCTAGAGGACAGCCTCCTCAAAGCATAGAAGTGGTCCCTACCTCAAAGCAGAAAAAGCAGCAGACATAACAACAAAGTAGCCTGGCTAAACTACGAGCTCCTGAGAGCTACACAGCACTTTGACTAATCTAAGGCCCTACTTTAAACAGAAAGTTCAAGCAGATGATCTTCAGTGGTCCCTTTCAACCTGGGCATTTCTATAACTCTGTGATTCTGTAAATTTTCAAATCTTGGTCAGTATTTTGAAGCCTGCTGTTTGCCCACATTGTTATTTATATAATCACTACTGTAGGAATGCCAGTTGCAGATCAGAACCTACTGTGGGAGGACATCTACAAATAGTTAAAAATCTGGTCTCTACTCACAGATAGTTTAAACTGAGTAAGCACCCATTTAATCCTTGGCTTCTTGTTGGCAATTTCAGTTCTGGTGGTAACTTTTAGTGCAGTGGATATGCTCAATGGCTTGATAGCCAATGCCAAGCACACAGAGCCACCAAATGTTTGTAGACAGAGCCAAGTATAAAGAGTAGGAACTTACCTTACTTTCCTGTGCCTTATGTCCAACTGACAGCAAAACAAGTGGGTTGGGATTGCTGTTTATTTTCTTTCCTGACTGGTAAAGAAAAAGCAAAAACTTTGCCTTCAGAATAAAGCGAAACCTCTCTCCTCTGAAACTTAAATGTTTGTGTCTTAAAAATACAAATCATATGCATTCTGCTATATGCTTATTGATTATTCTCAGTATTTTATTCAACAGGCTTGAATGGCAGACTGGCTAGTTACTTGTGAACGCATTAACATGAAGGCATCCAACTACCCTAAATACGCTGAAGCAAAATGCTACAAATAAGCAGGAGTTTTAGACTCCTTTCCGTTTTCTTTGAATGAAATTGGTAAGGTGCAAATTCTTATTCTTTAATGAGCATTACAACACCCAAAGCTAAAGAAGCATAGTTAAAACTGCAAAATTAATATTGCATGCAGATGGGAGATATGGAGAAAGCACATACTCAGGAAGCTTACTTTAGTTACATTAGAGCAGTATTATTAAATTGGATGTAATATCAGAACATTGATATTCCCCCCTTTTCAGTTTGGGGAGAAAGAAGATGCCCTATAATGTACCTGATGTATATTTCTACAGTTTACCAAATACTCTTTATTACAGAATCAACCATCTGCCATATCTGAGCCTTGCTCACCAGGTGTATAGCATTACATCAAACTGTGAAAATAAACATCAGTTTAGAAACAAATTATATACACAAAGGAACATTCCCAACTACATGTTTCTTTCACAAATTTTAAATTAACCTAACAAAAATTTAAGTCAGAAAGAAAAGTTGGACATGAAAGTTAATCATCTCAAGGAGGTGTTAATGCAGTTTAAAAGGCCTAGAAAATATAGTATACATGGTTAATAATATACTTTGAATTCTACCACATAGGAAATTGTATAGATCAGGTATGCAAACAGAAAGTTAGTTAAAAGCTACGTAATGCATGTAAGGTCACAATTACAACCAAGTGATTAAAATGTTTTATATTTTTAAATTAAGAATGTGCATATTTTAGGTATTTTGGGATCTGAACTTACATTTTGGACATTGTACTTCCACTAATATTACTTGAATTTAATGTGACACACTGCTTATAACCATACTTTCCTTTAGGAAAAAAGTTGTTAAGAAAGCACTCCTTTCTTGGATGAATGCCGCATTTCTTTTTTTCATGATTTCTAATCAAAAATATTTAGCTCTCATCAAAGACAACAGAATACAAAGGTTTAAGGAACAGAAAGAAAGTTAGATTACACTCCAACTGATGGTGTTTAAAAATGGTAGGTGAAAATTGTTTCATTTTTTCTTTGTCCATAAAAAGGTGCCTGAAACTCCCTTTTCTTCATAAAATGATGAAACTACAGAAGTTGACAAAAAGACCTTGTTGCTTATGCTGATATGTAAATACAAATAATTTTAATTCACACTAAATAGGCAGCAATATGCACACACACACATAACGCACCTCTAACACCTGCCACTGACAGATTTGCTGTTGACAGTCTATTAGAAACTGCCTCTTGTCCAAGTTCCTCTAGCTGAGAACTTGGCTTATGCCTTCCAAGTTTGCCTCTCAACTCTATGTCTTCCATATCAAAAAGCTGGGCTAAATTTATTTAGCATTTATATAAAAGATGTAAAGCCTTCTAAAAACATCTAGCAGAAACAGGATTATTTCAAAACATTGTCAGAGATTGATTTTATTGGTCAGTCATTCAGAGTTGACCAGTAAAGTATCATTCAGTATGTAAAAGATGTTTTAGCTTTCATGTCAGCTTTGTTCTTTAGACACTACTTCAAATTAGTTCTCAGGACTATTTTTTTTCCCCAGTCTTCTAAAGCAGTCTATACTCCACTCAACTGGTCTAAAATTCAAATTACCACAGACCACAGTATTTTACCAATGCCTTGACCATTTCTTGAAACCAGATTTAAGTAAAATGGAATTGCACTAAATATATATCTGGCAACAGAAATTCCATCCACTGTTGGAATAGAAGGGTTGCAGGCATTTGTGCATTTCCAGTTACTTATGTGACCTTAAATGGACAACTATGTTAGTTTTACCTTTAGGGCTTTCTGAACAGCAGCCTTCTTCAAGCCATCAGGGTTAAATTCTAATGGATTATGCTTTTAAGTCAGGAGAGAATGAACATAGGAAGGGTTAATAAGTCATGCAATGAAGCAATTTCACTAGGTTAATTAATTATGACATGACAACATAGGACAAAGCGGGAAAAAAAATCAACCTAAAAAAACCCAAAAATCTTTCAAACAAAACAATGAAGGAACCACAACAACAACAACAACAAAGTCTGACAAAACTTTTTTTTTTCCTCTTGTTCTTTCTGAATGTTTGTATTCTGCTTTAAAACTAAAATACTAACTTTCAGTCCACTTATATTTCCCTTACCAGGTTTTTTTACCATAATAAAGAAACTTCACAAAATAGGTTTTATTGAATGCCTGACATCCTATGGACTGCCTTCTGAATGAACCTTTTTAAAATTTGGTTAAGTATATTTTCACAACATAGAAGCTTCTCTGATGGTAAGTCAAGTAATTATGCGAAGGAGTCCTTTTATGGGAGAAATTACTATGCTAAAAGTATTGATAGGACTTAGATCATTATAAAAATCTAAGTCATTTGAGCCTCTTCAGCAGATGAGTGATAGAAACACTGCATGCTAACTAGAATGAAGGTCTACTACTTTACTCAGTTGAATGAAGACATGCAAATACACTAACAATAGGAATTTGAACTGATTTATCAGGACAAAACCTCTGACTACTTTCCATTAATTAAGCAATTTTAAAAATTTTGTTTTAAGAATAATATATTGTTCTTGAAGTGAGACATGTAAAGTACAAAAATGTTACAGAAAATCTGCATTCAACTCATAAGAAATAATTTCAGGAAATAGGATTTTGAAATAAAACAGACTTCAAGTTAGTATACTTCTGGCTGGCTTTTTCTTTAAGAACAAATTTTTGTTTCAAGGGAGAGTTCTGCTTTAAAAGCTATAGTATGTGGCAACAAAAAAAATTGCATAATGGCCTTTTTAAACATGCTGGTTTATGAACAGGAACCGATATTATTAATGCTCTGCCAAAAGAACTGTCTTCAAATCCAAAAGTGACTAAAATTTGAAGAGAGGTTTAACCTTTGTGCAGAAATACTTTTTTACATTTTCTTTTGGAATATCATATCCTGAAGCTGGCCAATATATATGACAAGTTTCCTGGCATTCAGCTTTAAAATTTCTATTGCAGAATGAATATACAATATGATGAAACTGGAGAAAACCAGAAATAAGAAGGATTAGTCCATACATCTTACAGGCTACACTCCTCTTTCTGTATACAGTATGGTGTTTGTCTTTCATAACAGCACGATACAGCACGACTACACATGTTTCTGTAGAGCTATCCATCAGACAACTATTTCCATCCCATATTTATATAGGTGCCAATGACTGTCCTCTATGGAAAAATACCTTATTTTTCCAGATCATAGCCGCAATTCATCGAGATCATTTTGATCCTAAACTGCCTCTCACTGTACTGGCCATCTTTCTTTCACATTTGCACCTGCATATTCAGTACACATATTCTTTTTTCTCCCTATACTATTATTTCAAAGAATTTTAAAAGTCAAAAACAAACCTATGTGATCAATTATAAAGGCAGGCAACCAATGATTCCTGGATATTGAACATGTCTCAATTCCTCTGGAATCATAGCAAGGATAGGCCAGCAGGGACATCAGCTGGGGCAAATATGTTTAAGCCAGACTTCAGGTTTCAAGGGAAGGAGCTGCAGGTCCATGGGGATGGTGGCTGAAAGGCTGGGTGGGAGGAGACTAGGAGAAGAAAAGGGAGTATTCAATATAAAAAGCCAAGAAAAGGTCTTGCCTTGGGTGACAAAATTGTCTTGCTATGGTTCTGCAGTGTCTCTGCAGTTATAGGAAATGGGGACGGGTATCCAAGAACTATACTGATAACTGACACAGTGGAATAAATCAGATTTCAGGCTAGCATTCCGTAACAGCCAGTGACATTTGCAGTAAATCCTAATAACAAACCCATAAATTACACCACAACTAACAAGCCTTTTTTTTTATTAAGCTAGATCCTAATTCAACATGCTTTGGAGTACGACTCATTACTTCTGTTTACTCACTAAGTCTTGCTTGGGGTTAAAATGGGGCTTTAGAAGCGTCTAAATCTGTGACTGCATCCTCAATTGATAACCGGAAGACAGTGACTGATCTGTAAGAGCTGATTTAAAATATGAAGAATTTATATGTTATATAGACACCAAATTAAAAGAAAAATTGTTATGAACTAATGATAAGTATCATAAAACTAGTGTTACTTTTGGAAATTAGTACTAAGAACACTATTCATACTCCTTAACTTCAGATAAATCAGATTTAGATGGGTAAATGTCTGAATTAGGTGTCATGAATCTAGGTTCCCAGCAGTCAATAAAACTGTCTAGAAAGGAACAGAGAGCACTAAGGGCATTGGATTTTACTCTCCCTTTTAACACTCTCCCCCTCAAGTAAGTTATGTTACATGTCAATTAGATATCTGAACTTGCAGGTGTGAATGTTTGCATAATACCTTGTGTTTAAAGATGCCCTGAAAACAAGATGCAGTTTTATGACTGCTGAAGCTGTTACTATCTCTGGGCTACTACAGTCCTCTCCTCTCTCCTGGCCTCCAGCCATAAATCTCATCCTCTTGCTTGCTGCAAGACTAGCACCCATGCAACTGCAGAATAAGGCAGTTAACACCGGTGTTGAAGGAAATCCAGACCTGGCTATCTTAAAATGATCGCTGTTCCACTCTGACTCACAAATTGCTTCGGCAATGTCTAAATAGATGCTGTTATATGTAGACGACATGTCCTAATGCAAAGACCCTAAGATCAACAAAAACATCAGGGTTACACTCTTTATCAAGCATTTTGATTTTTTTTTTAATTATTATTTTTAGGATGTAACTAGTATTTTTATAACTAAAAGAAACAGCAACTACTTATCAGTTTTAATACCAACATAACTGAACCATAGCTTATGAACTGCATCTCTTATTCATTGAATTTTAACAAGATTTGGTAATGGATGTAATTTTTTTGATACTTTAAAATAAACTCCTACACAGAAACTAACTGAAAGGACCACAGAAAAGGGTTTTGTTGGGATGTGGGGGCAGGGGAGAAGGTGTTTTAAATCAAGGTTTATAAGCCAAAAGTAACCAGCCAGCAACAAATTTATCTGCACAATGGCATACCCACCTCTCTCTGGCAAAAGAGTTCTTATTCTGAACAGATTCTCATTCTTTTTGAACATACCAAGGTTGTGTTTACAGATTAAAGTGTAAGCTACTCAGAGGCTCATTAGATTGTGATAATCTTGTAACATTAAATTCAAGCAAAAAATATTAATTGGTGGTTCTCCCTAGCCTGGATTTTCCTGACTACATACTAATTTGAAAAAAAGAAGAGGAGCTTGGGAATTTGCAAAACAAGGAGCATCATGGAGTGAAATAGAATTTACAAGGGAATTTATAGTTTGGGGAGCACAAAGAACCACACCCATTTTTAAAGCAATACTTGAACCACTGTGGAGAGGTTGCAAGTTCTTACAAACATTGAGTGCATCACCTTTTAAAGAAACTACAGGGATGTCGGTTGTAATATTTATTAGTTTAATTTCTTTGCAATAAAAGCCAACAATTCACCAGCACACAGTGTGCTAGTATTGTATGCATTTTATTTCTCAATGAATCAGCAATTTAAGTTAAATGTAAGAGCTTTTACAACAAACTTATCTTGGGTTTTTATCATAAAAAGTTAATTACTTACCCAATGATATGCTGATCAATGAAATTTAAGTAGCCTTTAAAATGCAATAAAAATAGCACAAAAACAATGCACACTTGTTGAAACCATGCAGCAAAACAAATTGCATGCTCTCATTCCACTAGAGTGAATGGCTTTAGTAGCACTAATCCACACTCTGGCAGATAAAAGGTACAATACAAATAACACCAGAGAACTCACAAATAGTGCTCTATAGAGTGAGGTAGTGTTTTCACAAAAGACTAGTCCCGATGCTCTCCTCTCTTTTAAGTATCCACACCCAAAGTTTCCCTCGTAGATACTCTTAGAAAGATGGAAATGGAAGGAGAAAGCAGAGTGATGGGATTGTGGCAGAATGAATGCATAAGCAGCTTTACTACACAAAAAAGTTAAGGAAAACAGTCAAAGGATTCCAGAGAAAACAGCAGATAACAAAAAGTAAGTAAATATTTGTCATTACAAATAGCTTAATCTGTTAAATGACTTTCTGTAGTGCAGCAAGATGAAAAGTTTTTTGATTTTTATTTTTTATTAATTATTCAAATATATTAACCCACTTTCCAAGTTTACTCTTGGTAGTTCAGATTTATATGGCAGATCCAACTAAGTAAATTTAGAGACAAGCCTTCTACACCATTTCTATTTCACTTGGAACATATTTCAGATAAATCATCCCAGTGTCTCAGAAACCCACAACTACGATTCATCTGTGCAAACGAAATGCCTGTGCTGGGAATTATCCATTATAACTCAAACAAAACAAGGCTAATGACAAGATCTAAAATGTACCAGTGATAAGCATTGACTTAAGAAATCCATTTTGAAGGTAATAAAAAGTACTTACTCATCTAGAAAATATTTCAGCTGTAATATTAAAGTTGTGGACAAAAGTCTTCAAAACTATTAATAAGGGTCAGTGTAATTTTAACACTTCATTCCCTTCGAACTTTTTGTTCCCCATACATACAAGGAATCCAAAAGAGCAATTAATTTTACTATTACACTACATGACCCCTATCAACGAATATGAACACAACATGAGAAGCCAGTAGACTTTCATGTTTAGTCTTGTAAATGTTGTTCCATATTAGAATCAAATGGACATAAAAAAGCTGTATTTGCTATAATTCACTGCAGTTTGTCTAGCAGCTCCATGACATTATCTAAGCATTGTCTTTACAGAATCTATAGAAATCTTTTCAGTTCTCCCACATGAAGAAGTCTTCTCATGATATTTTTCATCCCACCTAACTGTGAAGCCTTTTTGTATCTGGTTTTGGACAACTCTAATTTAACACAGTAATGTATTATTTTATTGTTGTAAAGTTGTAAATGGAATTTTCAAGTGTTCAATGTAACTTTCTATCATATTCTTTATAACACATTTCTGGAAAGAAAATTACTTGAAGTTAAATACTGAGTCATTTGCAGCAACTGCTTTTCTAGGCTGGTAAAGCAATTAAAAAAAAGAGGGTTAAACAGGTCCCACACTACGACCATCCTTATTCTCAACCCACCCAGGCAATCTTGTACTGTAGACAGAACATCAGACACAGCAATAAGAAATTTGGGATCCTGTTCCCAAATTTCCTAACTGGTCAGCTTTGTCCAAGGAACTTCCACTTTCCATGCCCTGCAGTTGAGAGATCTACTGATTAGAAGTACTGATTAAGACATTGAAATTAAAATATTGCCCCCAAAAGTAGGTAGAAGTGAAGACTTGCAGCCTAACCTTTCTGAAAGAGGGAGACAATGTTACAGAATGTTTAAAACAAGGAAAAAAGGGAAAAAAAGAAACTTATGACAAAGCCTCTGAGTATTTGCTGGAGAAGTTAATTTAAAACAGAGAAGCAGAGTTGTACAGAAAAAAATTGGAAATTGTGGATGAGAGAACTTTAAACTATTCATTTTAAGTAAGAGGATCTAGTGTATTTTAACAAATATATTAAACTTGTAACAGTTTGAGTAAAATCCAGTAGTCAAACAAGAAAATACAGAAATGGGTTCAATTTAATCTAGTGCACAAAACAGATGGCCTACAGACTTTTTCTGTGTATTGCAGCATTCTGAAATTACTGTTAAGCACACAATAATTCTATTCTATTTCTGCTTACTCTATACTAGAGTAATTCTACTCTTTTTACTGCTAAGTTACAGAATTGCCCTGAATTCAATACAGTGAGGTTAAAAAGATAATGCAGGGCTTTATTCCAGATGAGCTACATCTTTTTAGCCTTTAAAATAACCTATAAATATTACTTCCAAACACTGCTCTATACACCCTGGAACAGACATGAAATCACTAGTCAGTGAGGTAAATTGTTTAGGCTACTAAGCTTTCATTTGTTACCACTCTGTTTGATGCAGCATTTTAACTTAAATTTAAGATGAGTGGACAAATTTGCAAAACGCATGCAAAAAAATCTGAGGCTTGAAAACTTCATTCTGTGATTAGTATTTTAGTCATCACTTCCAGAATTTCTCATCTAATAGCAATGCTGAAAAACAGCAAAACTCAGTGTTGTGCTTCACATATCTATTTATGATAGGGTGTACTTTATGACTGCTATCATTTACAACCAGGAACAGTACTTTACTAACCTGAAATAAACTACAAAACAGTCTGTGCTTGTCATAAACAAGCTATATCACAGTCCTATAGTATAAACCATATGACAGAACCATTCATTTTTTTGGTTTTATGTTTTGCACAAGCAAATAGACAATACTCCAAATGACAACCTGACAGAAATCTCATACAGTATTCTGCCACTGTAACATCAACTGTACAATATTAATTTCATGATGAGGACTTCAGCACCTTCAAATCTACCACAGATACCCAAAACCAAAGCAAGTAAGTTTACCTGAACTCAAGGAAGTGGGCCTTTTCCCAATTAGTTCCTTAAAATTCCTCATGCTAATCCCATACTATTTATGGAAAACATTGTGTAATAAAAACATGCAGCCTTTCAAGTCCAGGAAAGGAGCATTCTTTAAAGAAAAATCACACTGATAGGAGTAATGTTTTATTAAATATATATCTATAACACTATACTACTAGAAATGTGGACCTTACATTACATGTTTTGAAACGAGAGAAAGTATAGAAAACGTGGCATAATGTGTGTTAGTAAAGCAATGTGCCATACTACCAAGCAAGACATGCTGGAAGTACGCAAGAGATGCCCATGACAAAATGGTATCCATCAGAATATAACTTACAGGCAGGTTTCTTGCTGAGTCCAAATAGAGAATAAGCAATGCAGAAGAAAGCCCATCATTGGCTTGGTCTTTATCAGCTCTAATGCTTGTTAGCACCTACACCAAAAACATACTGTAAGCCTGAAAAATATTTTAAAAACATCTCCCAAAACGCAAACATTCACAAATGCACGCTATGAAGCATAAGAAGTAAGTTTTCAAGACTCATATACATATTTCAAACCCATTTTTATGGAAATTTCCATAAAATTTCCTAATGGTTTTTTTTTTAGACTGGACAGATTATAGTATCATATCCAGCTTTATCTCCCAGGCTAATGAAATGTTAGCTGATATTCTCAAACCATAACAACAAGAGAAAAGAAGAGGACAACAAAAGCATTTTAAAATCCCATGCCACAAGAGTATATTGACATTATGACTGGTTTCAGATTTCTAAAGACAAACAGCTCGGAAGAAAGTTACAGGTTTATCCAAATTCACAACAGCTAGAGGAGTAAATTACTTACATACTTAACAAAAAAAAAACCCCAAAAAACCACCACACAACAAAAATCACCCCACAACAATTAAGATTAGGATAAAAGTAATGTGTTCCTTTAATACCTTGTCTAGATTTTCAGCAGTTGGCATCAATGTGAGCCATTCCAGTTTCAAATGCAATTTTCCTTTGGACACTTCATCCAAAGTAAACCACTAAAAGTTAAGCAAAGTTATGTGAAATAACCTGACACCAAATAAAAATACATGATTGCAGTTCAGGCTCTTCAGGACATATAGGAAATGCTAAACTCTCTCTACTAGAAATCTCGTAGAGGTGAAGTCTGCATAACGTGAAAAGATCTGATTCATTGTTTAAAATGTCCTATTTCACACTAAATATTACAATACAGAATAACAAAAACAGCCATGCATGCCTCTATGTTATATAGTAAAAGCATTTTTAAAATATCAAGAGAATTCTTTAAGTTCTGTAAAGATGTTCTGGAAATACAAACCCTGCACAGCATTACTATAAAATCTCTCTTACATATAGGACAAAAATTAGTCTGCTAAGTCTAATAACAGTTAAACCAGGCAATTAACTATTCTCCTGCAAGAAAAAGCTCTCACCAAATATTTAAGTTACTGGTTTTTGCATTTACATACTAGTAATCTTAAAACCCCAAGACAGAAGAAGAATGGCATTATTCTTTGGATTTCACCAATTCAGATAACCCTTAAACCAATGTACTGATCATCAGGGAATCTATTTCTATAACATTAAGGTTATTCATGCACATACAGGAACTATGCCCAGGAAAAAAATAATAATACAAGAACAACTACATATACAACAGATGGGTTTTTTAAACCAAAACTTATTGAACACTTACCTCATCTAGAAGACGCTCCTTTTCAACTTCAATTAAATCTATCATCAAACTAGAAAAAAGAAAAGAAAAAAAGAAAAAAATCAGTATTTTAGCCAAGAAGCAAAAATTCAATACAGAACTCAACCCCCATCCTGCACTTGCTGAGTATCCAGGCTTCCACTGAGATCAAAAGAACAAATACTATTCTTTTAGCCCCTAAGAGAAGAAGAAGTAGGGAATGAAATGGCTGAACGAAGATGAATGCAGGATAACAGAAAATATGCCTATACTAGAGCCCATTTTGTAGCTACAAGGGCAACTGGCACAATATGGCTCACATACATATGACCAAACTCTCAAAACAGTGACCACATCCAAGCTACCCACTGGAAATAGCCCCTGGACATATGCTATGACCAAATTCATGCTTTGGCATTGTCCGGCAGAGTGCTAGTTCACACAAGCTAAAAATGTACCGGGAATCTGCTAAAAATTAAACAGGGCAGACAACTGCATGCCAGTGCATGAACATTTGTCGTGGCTTTGTATTTTATTAGTACTGATGTACACATTATGCCACTTTCCCCCCCCACCACTTCAGTGTAAGATTAGGGAAGTGTAAAGAAAAGAAGCCTTTGTACTACCTACTTCTTTACTTTAATGAGAAGAGAAGTAGGTACTGTTGCTCCTGTTAAGAGAGAAGGAGCTGGAAAGATAAGGGAGTTCTACTCTGTATGGAAAGCAACAATGGGAAGCTCCAAAACTCTGCAAGAAATAAAGGTGACAAATTACTGGAGAAAGAAGCTGACTAAAACCCTGAAATGTTTATGGGTAAACACTAAAGGTAGGCCTATGGAATCTAAGAGTGAGTAACGTTTGCGAAAGCATTACAGCAAATTTTTTTCTTTAACCAAATAGTTAAGATCAGCTCTTAGAGAAAAATAAACCGTGAGCTAGCCATTTAAAAACTATGAAGATGAAGAAGATACACAGTTATAAAGCTGTATTAACTTTTCCTGAAGAAATAATTAAGACTTAGTGCTAGCTTACGAACATTAAAGCAGGCAGGGTACAATTCCAAAAAAATAAGAAAAAACCAACCCTTTT
The DNA here is from genome assembly GCF_000690835.1 of Fulmarus glacialis. Classification (NCBI taxonomy): domain Eukaryota; kingdom Metazoa; phylum Chordata; class Aves; order Procellariiformes; family Procellariidae; genus Fulmarus; species Fulmarus glacialis. Next base: position 33,565 of record NW_009203699.1, on the reverse strand, counting down.
TTTTTCCTCTGGGTACCCACAATACTCACCTTATTTTTTAAAAAATATATAAACATAGAGATGTGTATATACACACACAAGCACGTTTTTATATACATATATTTACATATATGAAGTAATTAGAGAACTACTTACTACCACCATTTTGAAAAGATAATTAATTTATACATATAATAATATAGCAGAACTAGAACTGCAATAAAATGCAAAAAGAAAAAAAAAGATTACATCAAAATATTTCATCTCTTTTCAATACCTACAAGCATATTCTCCATAACATTTACCTTCCCAGGAAGTCATCTTTATCTGGATCTTCATCAAAGAGCTCAATCTCTAGCTCCTGTCCTGGATGTTCATATACTAAGGCCTGGAAGTACAGTAAGACGCCATAGTCAATGGTGAAACTAACTAGCTTTGTAAAATGGCATAGTAACAGTAAAACACTGAACTGCAGTGCCTTTGTGTATTAAAACATATCAACAAGCAAATGCTTTAAAAAAGATGCAATTTAATAAGTAGAGCAAGTATAAGAGCTTTTCAGATGCTATTTGCTAATGTTGGCTTTAAGAGACCAGACTGCTTTTTAGAATTACTGATGCTTAGTCTAGACAAAAGTAATGTATACATCAATGGAGAATTTCTGTTTTGTTACAGAACTTTGGGCTTTTAGAGGGAGACATCAAGAAGCATCTCGAGGAAGTCCCCAGAGTAGATTCTTTAACAAAGGAAACTTTAGAAGACAACTGTACAGAACGCACAACAAGGTATTTTTATTGATTATACCTCATAAACTTCATTCCATTTTGGATTGAGATTTTCTTTGATGACCTTGCTTTGGAAAATCTGGTTGCCCACACGGATGATTCCATAAGGATCTGACTTTCCTTTGACAATCCCTTTTAGGTAAGTATCTTTCCCCTCCAAGTCCTGAGCTTCAATAAAGTGTATTCTTAGAACACCCTGAAAAAGGAAAAGATGAGTTTAAGTAGTAATCTGAAAGCCTTCATGTCATCACAATTTATGCAATATCTGTTTTATAATTTCCATTGCGATTTCCTTAACATGAAACTTAGTTTGGACACACTGTAAATGGAGGGATATCAATGATGATCCACATACACAGCAGACCTAGCATTCAAGAGATTCCTGAAAACTGTCATCAACAATCAGAAACATGCCAGTTACATCAAGAAATGCCATGCTACTGGAAGTAAGTAGCAGTAAGTAGTAACAACTTTCAAGTGAAGAGCACTAACAATGATTTGCAGTGATAATATAAAACACGTGCTACTTAATTTATAGTCTGTACAGTTGAACTATATTTTAACAAGTAATATGCTTAAGATTCTAGCAAAACAAAAAAGTCCTTCTTGGCGTTATTATGAAACATTAACTCCACAGAAATTATTTACAAATTAAATCAATTATTTTAAGTGACTGGATTCACAATAACTTGTACTACTGCAATAACTACATTTAGAAATTCACACAGATGTGCGTATCTTTAACAGTTACTGCTAAAGAAAAAACTAAATGCCAAATCATTAGTATTAATAGAAACATACTTACCTTTGGTATAGGAAACCGCAACTGAGCAATCTGCACTTCACTGACAAGGGGGACTGTAATTCTATTTGGAAGGACCAGGTAGTTGGATATTATATCCAATATTATTGTATCTGATAACCCACTGTTGGAGAAAATAATCCTCAGTTACTTCATGAAAATTAAACACATGTTATGTCACATTAATATACTCCTTTTGGTGCTTAACAATCTAAATGGAGAAAACATTTGCCTTTTGGGGGGGGAGGGCGTAGAAGACACATCTGTTTTTTAAACACTTTTTTTTAAATAACGAATTCTTGCCAAAATGGCCACCAGGTGGAAGCAGCTGACACTGAATAGCAGAAACCACAGAGATGAATATAAAGTTCTCATTTCCCTGCCACCGCCAAGTTCCCCCCTCACCCCCACCTTTTAAAGCCACCCAGTGTAAAAGGCTGTTGCATAAGTTTTCTTGCCTGCATCGCATATAACCAAGCAGATGCTAACTGTTAATCTACTTTTGTATTTCAATAATGATTTAACTGTCCCTGAAAGTTTGGCTAACCATTCCTGTATTGTTACGAAACAAGTTGTCCTCTTGAGCTGGGAGGACTGTCATTTAAAACAGAAACACAAAGAAAACATGCTCATGGCTGAGTAAAATATAGCCTAGGGAAGCAAAACAGGTTTTGTTCTGGCAAAAAGGGAGTGGCAGTGCAATCACGTTGGTAATGAATCATTTAAAAACCCAACCCCATAGCCCCCACAAACACAGAAAAGAAAAAGATTTCCTAAGCTACAAATTCACCCCGTTTGGGTCTGAACTAACAACAAATTAGTACGTTTTCAGACCAACACCATTAGTTACAGACGTTGCCTACACTGACAAAAGAGCTGCTTCAGGCATGAATGATTTCTCCTCCTAAATACGCTTTATGATTATCCTTTTACAGTCTTTATGATATTATGATGCAGATAATGTTTGATTACTTCGAACATTTTTCAGATGAGCACTTATTTGTAATCACCTTGTGAAGTTTTTCTAAGATTGAATCTGCAGTTGGGAGTAGCTCTGACTCAGCAGCTAGCATATTTATAAAAACACAAAAGCTGCAGTGAAATGTAATATATATTACATCTTCGTTCAGGAAGAAAATTTTGTGGTGAGCAATAAACATATTATGGTAGAGATGGGTAACAGAATTAACCCATTAAATACAATCTGGCCCATTTCAAATTCACATTGGTCTTTCATGCCAGAGATTTGCAACCTGTATAGCCTGCATCCCCTTGGCTGCCCACTTTCACTGTAAATCCAGATGAACTATGATACATGATAGAACATGGCTGACTTTTTCATGGCATCCAGTACAATAGGAACAGAAGAAACTCAACGCTGCATCAAGATCAATGAACAGGTCTGTGCAGACCTCTGTTTATTCTCTGAAAGAAGCAACAGTGGACAATGTTAAGAGAAAATGCTCAGAGGAAAAGTTTCCTCTTAACTTCTGTGAGTTAATTCACATCTGCCCTAAAGAGGAGTCTTCATTCCCCTTCCTTTCTTGCAGAGCTTATCCAATCATATTTACAAAGATTTTCATTCTACATGAACACTGAACCCTACAAATTTAGTTTCAGTAATTCTTAAGACAGCTACTACAAGAAGATAATTATGTTATTTGAAAATAAATAGCTTCCTTTAGTCATCATTGTGACACATGTTGCTTTTCAAACTTTTTCAGTTCCGTTTTGCTAAACATCAAGTTTTCAACTTATGTATGCTAAACTTTCCCTAAAATGAGCCAAAAAAAATAGAACCAATTATTTTGTTAGAGTTGACTTAAAAATTTAAGATAAACATCTCAAACAGTCTTAACATTAAAAGGAAGAAAAAATAAAAAGCTGAGGTAATGGTAACTACACAAGCAACAATCACACTTTTCAAAATACAAGTCTGATGACAAATCTCCAGCAGAGAGATCAGATAAGTTTGTTTTGTTCATGCTTTTGTTAGTGTCCCTACCTGGCAAGAAGAGAAGGCTCTGCCTTTATGCTCAGTAAAGTGCATGCCTTAAGAACAGATGATTAATGGAGAAAACTAATTGACCTAGGTCAGAGAAAGCGAATGAGCAGTGCAAGAGGCAATGGTATCAGAGCTGCCTTGAAAGAAAGGTTATCGTGCTCTTCTCTAGTTTTTAGTTAAGATCACATACATTATGAAATAAGCTACAGGCATAAATAAACCTATCCTAGACTAGCAAAAGGTTCAGAGATTGATTAATGTTCAAATGGAGCTACAGGAGATCTCCTTAAATAAGAGAAAGAAACAGCCTGAAGCACAACAGAGCCCAGTCACTTGGAGGATTAGCAATCCTTTATGCTAGGACCAAACCCCAAACCTGTGATTCCAAAGGTCAGTCTCACAATTTTATCCCAACATAAATGCTTGAATTTCACTAAAACATCTGAGAAATTAATATGAAAAATGAACCAGCATTAATGGAATTTCACAGAATTTTACACAGAGAAACTGGACTCAGAGGAGGTAGCAGATACTCAGTCTTTAAAAACAGGGAGCTGAAAAAGAATACCGAAGGTCGTAACTAAGTAATGAATTAAATGAATTCTAAAACAACATGACACTTTCAAGCTGTTTAAAACTTATCTAACCAAATATTAGCCAACTGGGATGCTCCCAGCTGGAAAGTATTCTTCGTGAATACAAAGCAAAAATTACAATCTTTTTTATTATTTTATTACTTAAACTAAAAGGTCTGATCTATGAGATCAGATACAGAGACAAATCACTGATCAAGCAACAGAGAAAGATGTATCTATTTAAACTCTTATGTTGATGCATCATCAATAAGCAGCTTCTTAAGATCATAAAACTCTTAAGTCATTGATACTAAGTCAATTATTTTTTCAAAAAAATGAGAGAAGTGTGAAATACTTCAGATAGTTTATTATAGTAAATGTCTTCAAAAGCTCAATTTCATTGCAAAAAAATAATTGGCAGTTACCTACTCTGTTGTATTGCTCTCTATTTAGCTCTACTTAATTTTTAGCGACAAAATAAGCAGCTATGTATTTTCCCTGCATCGTCTGTATTCATACTGCAGAGACAGCACATCTCTCTCTGCATAGAGTATTTTTACTACATCTCAAGCAACCATAACAGAATTCATCTTCCCATCATCCACATCCTCTCCTGACATCACTTGAGTATTCTCACAGCCTGCTCCTCCTCACATAGAGATTTTAATTCCACTCCTCCGTAAGCTATACTAATGATGGAATATGAATTACTTTTGTGTCCTTCTCCTTGTGAAGTCATATATGAAGAGCAATAGAAGTTGTTAATAGCTGACAGGGAAGCTTCCAGCAGCAAATGCAAAAATTCATTTAGCAGAAGACATTTGCAAACAGAGTACAAGTAAGTAGTTTAGTGTGCAGCAACATCTGTAGGACAAAAAGGGTACCTGTGGTGGCAGCAATCTCTTGTTCATCATTGTTCATAACAACTACAGTATGTTAAGCTATCATACCAAAATATACAATCTATCTATACAAATAAGAAAAACAAGCACTGAAGAAATCTCTTGGCAAGGCAGAGCATGAGTCACCTTAGTTACAGTTACTATAGAAACTATACCACATCTAGATGGCTCCATTATATGCATATGTGGCCAAGCTTGGTTACTCTGGAAACCATAAACTTGAGATACTTAGCAAGACTTTGTTTACATTTGAGGTTTTGTGTTTGCAGTCAGGAAAACATCTAGCATGATATTAATCTCAGGAGCCTAGTAAGCCTAAGTACTAAACGTAAATTTATTAGTGTTATATCAAAATAGCAAATTATTACTCAGGAGCTGTACTTTGGAAGCCATTTTCTCACTCATCAAGAAAACCTCTTTCCTCAGAGGCAGTCTTAAGCAGGCTTGAAACAGAAGCAATTCTTGCAGCCATTAACCTACTTAATGCAAGTTCTAATTTCAAACTGTTCAACTGGGATTCCATGCAATGGTTTCACATGTCTAAGTAAAGCAAAAACCGTTTCAGTCACGCACTAAAGGATTAATTTAATACCTAAATTCAAACTCCTGTTTTTAAACAATAAAAAATAATTCTGGAGTCAGCCAACTCTTGACAGTAAAAGGGCTAGTCACAAAATCCAAGTGTGTATCAGACCCACCATTATCCCCTTAGACATTGTCTCAATATTAAAAAGCCCCTGGGTAACTATTACAATTTGATAATTATTAATATATTCATGGATTTAACCTGCAATGATTCAAAACAGCTTGGTTTTCACCTCTGCTTCTGCTTTTTTCTTTGGGGTTTTATCATGTACTGTTCTGAAAAGCTCTAAATAAGCCAAGTATTTTTTCTAGTTATATATGGTCAATATTTTTGCTAGTCCATTTGATCTTCGCATAATACACTGAAAACTTTAAAAGTAAGTACTTGAAGAGATTAGAAAGTTTATTTAATTTGATTACTGTCTTAAGGTATTTCTAACTACTTTTACACAAGCAACTAGAGATGTATCAACATACAAAAACGTAAGCCAAGATGGCATGAAAAATAAGGCTTTTTGTCTTTCTGCTATCCTAGGAGATGGCAGATAGGAAACACACAAGATTCTGGAAATCTGGAAAGGCTGAGAACACTAAAAAAAAAAGATTAAAAATTATCTTTCAAAATGTTTTTAACAAGACCTACTAGGTATACTTCTGATGTACTTTCATATGTAGTGAAATCACTACCTTCTGCATATTGAGCAATTTCATATAATTCTAAATTAAGAGATAACTGCTCACAGTCATTTAACCTAGAATTATTTAGCTGATGGTCTTCAGATTTTCTGGGGTGTATTGGGGTGGAGGAATATCAAACACTGCTTCACATATACTCACTTCAGTCCTGGAACATCCAGAAGATTGGTCAGTCCAGTCCAGTTAATTTCCAAAAGCTGTGGATTACAGAGAAAAGAGAGAGGGACAAAAAAAGAAAAAAAGAAAAGCAACTTAAAATTCACAACACTGAATAAATAAACCTTATCACTATAGATTCTGATCACTGAAGGGTTAATAACCAGTTTCCAGGATTTTCTTAAACAGAAAACCAAAACCTCTTCCATGCTAAAAATCTTTTGCCATGGTTTTTAAAAGAGAGTTATAAAAACAACTCACCATCCTCTTACACACACCTCCACACATACATACAAATACACACACGCACACCCCAATATACACTTGTACATAATATCTACTACATACAACCAACATCAAATAATGAAATGTGGTCCTATTTTCTGGAGAAATATTTTAATATTCACCATAGAATTGTTATAGATGAACAGTCACCAACATGACTTTGCAAAGCAGAATAAACTGATGAAGAATCCCATTTGAGACCAGGAAAATGAGAGATCAAGAAGACGTGACCAACGGAAAGAATGAAGGATTGGGATTGAGAAGGTGGAAGGAGGATGTGACAACAGCTTGCAAACACAGAGAAGGCTGTTTTCAATGACAAGGAGACAAATTCATTCTACCACTGATGCAGTAAAGAAGAAAGGTATTAACAGGATTAAGTATCGAAGTGAGAAAAATCCTCAGAAATAATTAATAACTCATTGCTAGATCATACATACTTCCTCCACTGAAAATCTTTACAGAATATTAGACATACAAATGCTATAAAGATACATTATTCTGTTTCAGGGCTGCTAGCATTAACAACTAATTTCTAATGTCCTTTTCAATCCTATAATCTTCTCATTCTAGATAACAAAACTAATAGAACCGAGTTTCCTTATCCCCCTTCTCAGTAAAAACTTTTTATTAACTCCATAGAAGTTAATTGAATATAAGCAACAAACAAATCCAAACCCATCCAACTACCACCATGCTTCCAAATCCAAATAACCCAATCTAAGAAAACCTGCATGGAAAAAATTAAAAGGATTTTGAGATTCCTCAGTTAAGAAACTAATTGTGATGGTTCAGTTAAATGCTGAATCTCTACAAGAACCTATGTTGCATCTTTCCACAAACAGGCAAGAAGAATCACCCTATATTCATTTTCTACTAACAAAACCCACCACATTCCATTCTTTATAAAGGATCTATTAATACTTTAATTAGTGATTTCCTCTGTGAATACTTTGACTAAAGATAACACATAATACATTTACTTACATAAGGAGCACTGTTACTTAATATACTTTTGTAATGGTGGCCAAACATTTCAACGTTATCTATGAAGCACCTAGCCTACCTGTAACAAACAATTAAGCAGAAAAAAATCATTATCCTTTCTTCAGCGGAAAAGGTAGTAAGATTTAATAACTGAATATTCCAAAACAAAAGGCAAGACGTATCATGGGATGTACTGCAAGAATCTACACAAGCCAGAAACATGCCCTTGCCACAAAGGCGGCTAATGCTATCCTGGGCTGCATTAGGCAAAGCATTGCCAGCAGGCCAAGGAAGGTGATCCTTCCCCTCTACTCAGCCCTGGTGAGGCCACACCTGGAGTGCTGGGTCCAGTTCTGCGCTCCTCAGCATATGGACATACTGGAGAGAGTCCAACAAAGAGCCATGAAGATGATTAAGCGACTGAGGCATCTGTCCTATAAGAAAAGGCTGAGAGAGCTGGGGCTGTTTAGCCTGGAGAAGAGAAGGCTCGGAGAGATCTTATTAATGTCTATAAATACCTGAAGGGAGGGTGCAAAGAACAGAGTGCCAGGCTCTTCTCAATGGTGCCCACGGGCAGGACTAGAGGCAATGGGCACAAACTGAAACACAGGAGGTTCTCTGAAAATCAGGAAACACTTTTTTACTGTGAGGGTGACTGAGCGCTGGAGCACATTGCCCAGAGAGGTTGTGGAGTCCCCATCCTTGGAGATATTCAAAAGTCATCCAGACATAATACTGGGCCATCAGCTCTAGGTGGCCCTGCTTGAGGAAGGGGGTTGGACCAGATGACTTCCAGAGGTCCCTGCCAACCTCAACTATTCTATGAGTCCGTGAACATATATGGAGTGACTACATCAGTGGACATTGGAAGGGCTACTGATGCCGTCTATCTGGACCTCTGTAAGGCCTTTGACACGGTCCCCCACAACATCCTTCTCTCTAAACTGGAGAAGTATGGATTTGATGGGTGGACTGTCCAGTGG